>NC_091591.1:4106352-4113852 GCF_042767895.1 Penaeus vannamei | reverse complement strand
CCTATGCAGATGAAGACCCTTGCCCCTTCCAGAGTGCAGATCCAGCTCCTAATGCGCAAAAATACGAGATTCCAAACACACACACAAAGATACCAGACAAAGAGAAGGAGAAAATCGACAAACTGCGACAGCACCATAAAAAAGCCAGAGAATAAGAGAGAATCGAAAAAAAGAATGACCTATTAAAAAAAGAAAGAAAGAAAGAAAAGAGAGAATAGAAAAATCTACCCCCGAAGATGAGGCTGAAGCGGGATTCCTCCGTTCGTCTAATTGAGCCAATTCACCGCCTCTGCCACCTCGCCGAGACCTTTCGGGATAATTGTGAATTCATGAACTGCTGTCAGGAGGGAGGAAGAGCGGGGGGGGGGGGGGGTAGGTGGGAGGGGCAGGGGGGGATAGAAAGGGAAGGGGTAGGGGGATAGAAAGGGAAAGGGGGTGGGAATAATAGGTGGGAGGGGGCAGGGGGGATAGAAAGGGTAGGGGGGAAATGAATAGGTGGGAAGGGGCGGAGGGTAGGGGAGGGGGAAAGAATAGGCGGGAGGGGGAGATAGAAAGGGTAGGGGGGGGGGAGAAATAGGTTGTAGGGGGTGGGATAGAAAGGGTAGGGGGAAAAGAAAGAGCTGGAGGAGAGAAGGAGTGGTTGGGAAGGGCTGATAGAAAGGGTAGGGAGGGAAAAAAAGAATAGATGGGAGGGGAGGTGAGAGGGGAAAGAAGGGGAAAAAGGAAGGGAGCGGCGGGGGGAAAGAAGACAGGGAAAAGAAGTGGGACAACAGAAGGGGAGAGAGAAAGATGAGGAAGAAAACATGAAAGTGGGGATTAGAAATTGGAAGGTGTGGGGAAAATAAGGAAGAGGTAGGGAGATAGGAAGGCAAAAAAGTGGTGGGGGAAATAAGCAAGAGGTGGGGGGTAGGGTGGGAGGGTTGAAGAGGTTTGGCCAAAAGAAGGGGAAAGAACCACTTAATATGAAATGACCAAAATGAATGAATAAAAGGACACATAGTAAAAGTGGAAGAGATCAAAATGAAAGTTAGAAAAGAATGAGAAAAAAAAGTAAAAATAGAAATGCGTTTATAACCAAATAAGATAGCTAAAACGACGTTGATTAGTACAGAAAGAGGATAAAAAAGTCCGAAAACAAGAAGTGAAGGAAAGAACAAAAAGAGTAAAAAACAAGCAAAATTCAGACTGCATTAAAAGCAAAAATCAATGATAACACAAACGTATCAATGATGAAAAAGTCCAATTACTTTGAAATAGCCGAGTACGATAAAACACTCAGACAAGTCAAACTAAGCAGGATAACCTCTTTTAGCATCCCTTGTGTGATAATAATAATGATAATGATAATAATAATAATAATAAAAATGATAATGATAATAGTAATGACAATGATGATAATGATAAAAAAGATAATGATAAAAAATGATAATGATAATAATGATAATGATAATAATAATGATGATAATAATGATAACAGTAATAGCAATAATAATGATAATAATGATGACAACAATATCCCTTTAATATCCTCTATGTAATGAAAATAATACTAACGATAATGTAAATGATGAGGATAATACACCCAGACAAGTCGAGCTAGACAGCAAAACTTCCTTTAGCATTCTATGTGTTAAGTCAGAATCGTTATTCAAAAAGTAAATCTTAAAATCTTTCATTTATCAAAAATTAAGTACTCTGCTTATTAAAAATTCTTTCATTCATCAAAAACAAAGTACTCTACCAATTAAAATGTCTTCTTTTATTCACCAAAAGCACATTGTACACTGTCTATTAAAACAAGGATTCTTCGATAAAATAACACACAAACAACAACAACAACAAAACAGAGACCTCTATCTGTTAAGTACATATAAGAACATGACCTTTCACGGACGTGGGTTGTTGCAGTCTTATAAACTAGAAAAAAATATAGAGAATGGAATGGTGTAAATGGGTCTTCAAAGAAGTGAAGATCAAAATAATCGATAGATAAAATTGAATTATAAAAGGAAATTGAAGTATAGTAAAACAGCATTATTGTAATGAAACTGATGAAGAAAAAAATAATGATGATGGTAAGAGTGAGCAAATTAAGGATCATATTAATTAATGATGATAATATCAGTAAAAGGTATAATGATGTTATGTATGACCATAATCTGATGAGATAATTGCAATGATGACCATGACGAAAATAATGACATCAATAACTAGAAATACTCATGAGAGCGCATACCACTGCCAAGACAATAGGGTCACAGATGCAATAAAACTATTCACACTTGAAGAATTGCGTCCCCTTTCTCAAGTACACTGGTGATGTCCGTAAACATAACCTCCTTAGCGGAAGTGATAAAGGTGATGATAATGTTAGTTATTGATAGTCATTCAAAAAATTCCTGGATTCCGGATCACGATGCGGATCACCACAAAAAAATAAATAATAATAATAATAATAAAAATAATGGCATCTATGTTTGGCGAAGATACACTTCTGGTAAAAAATCCATTAAAATCTGATCATAACTTCTTGAGTTATCCTGCTAACCAATAAACAAACAAACAAACATACAAACTAACTAACCAACGCGACCAAAAATATAAACTTCATTGGCGGAGGTAATAATGGTAATAACAGGTAGCAATTATTATCGATAATGATAATAATATTATCTTTGATAACAGAGATAATAGAAATACCAATAAAGATGGCGATAATGATAATAAGAGCAATAATAATAAGAGCAATAGTAATGATGATGATAATTAGGATAATGATAATAATAACAAAACAAACAGCAACAATAATAATACATATAATAACAGCAATGATTGAAAATGATAATAATGATAATAATAACAACAACAACAAAAAGATAATACCCATACTTATAAAGAGTATAATGCTAATGATGATAAAAATGATAATAGTAACGTTAATATTAATGAAAACAATCAACAAAGAATGAGGATAATGATAATGTTAATAATAAGAACAATAATGGTGATTATGATATCAGTAATAATAATGATAAAGAAAATTGGAAAATTATAAAAGCAGCGATGATGATAATAATGATAACAATAATGATGATACAATAAATATAAACTAAGACTGAAATATGATTCCATGCTTCATTTTATATGATAATTACAATAATGTTTATCAGCATATATCTTTTAACGTTTTATTCTCTCATTTCCTTCTCCCATCTCTCTCTCTCTATCTTTTCTCTCTTCTCTCTCTCTTTCTCTCTCTCTCTCTCTCTCTCTCTCTCTCTCTCTCTCTCTCTCTCTCTCTCTCTCTCTCTCTCTCTCTCTCTCTCTCTCTTTCTCTCTGTCTCTCTTATCTCCTCTCATTTCTCTTCTGTCTTTCCTTCCCCCCTCCCTCTTTTCTTCTCTCTATATAAATTTTCTCTCTTCTCTCTTTCTTTTTATTTCTCTCTCTCTCTCCGTTTCTTCTCCACCATTCAGCCTTGAGCCTTTCTCACCTCACAAAAATCCCACTTTTCATTCACATTCCATCAATTTCCATTTCGCCTCTCTCTTTCTTTATCTTCTCCTCCTCCTCTCTCTCTCCCTCCCTCTACCTCCCCTCTTCACCTCCTTCTCCTCCTCCTCCTGTCTCCTTTCCGCCACCTCCTCCTCCCCCCTTTCTCCCTCCACCTCCCCTCTTCACCTCCTCCTCCTCCTCCTCCCTCTCTCCCTCCACCTCCTCCTACCTCCCTTCACTCTTCCACATTCTCCTCCCTCCCTCCCTCCCTCCGTCCTTCTACCTCCTCATTCTACTCCCTCTCTCTCTCCCCCTCCTCCACCTCCTCCCATCATCATCAGCTCTATTGCCTCCTACCTTCTTCTTCTTCCTATTAGAGAGACTTAGATCCTGGCGCGAGACTATCAGGGATCGTAAACATGTCGCAGGTTTTCGTCTGAGGTCGTAATCCTTAAGATTCCCTTTGAGACGAATTTGCTCTCTCTCTCTCTCTCGCTATCGCTCTCTTTCTTTCTCTTTCTCTTTCTCACTCTCGCTATCGCTCTCTCTCTCTCTCTCTCTCTCTCTCTCTCTCGCTGTCTCTCTCTTTCTCGCTATCTCTCTCTCTCTCTCTCTCTCTCTCTCTCTCTCTCTCTCTCTCTCTCTCTCTCTCTCTCTCTCTCTCTCTCTCTCTCTCTCTCTCTTTCACTTTTTTGAAAGGCTCTTTGTCACGGGGAATCGATCGGGTACTTTCGGTCTTTCCTTTCTGTCTCGCTGTTTGTCTGTCTCCTTGTCTATCTGTCTCTGTCTTTCTGTTTGTCTTTGTCCCTGTCTCTCCGTCTCTGAAGGCGATAACGCTAATAGTAATGACAATGGTGCTCAAAACGAAGAAGGAAATAATGATCTCCAGTATGTTATCAAATCCTTTTGCCCTCAAAGGATGAGGATTTAAAAGAACTCTGCTTTATAATTCTTTGAATGATTGTTCATTTCACAAATTTACTCATGTCCCGCTCATGAAGGAAGAAAGGATGTTTGTGTTCTTTCGTCTCTGCAAATATGAGTTCACGTTTATAGTCGTTGTACCCAAGAGAATAACGAGGAGACTAGAAGGTACTTGTTCTTACTCTCTCTCTTTTATTCTCGCTCTCTTACTCTCTCTCTGTATCCCTCCCTCTCATTCCTTCCTTTTTTCTTCTTTTTCTTCTCTCTCTCTCTCTCTCCCCTCGCACCCCCCCCCTCTCTCTCTCTCTCTCTCTTTCTCTCTCTTCTCTCTCTCTCTCTCGCTCTATGTTCACGGTGACACTTTTCTAAGCTATATATTTTCAATGTGTTGCTATTAGATGAATCTCCATACATTTCCTTTCCCTTTTTATGCTAACTGTAATATTTCATTTGATGAAATAGAGTCACCCGGTGCTCTGGCTTCTTACCAACAGAGATAAATGATGTCAAAATTTTCAGACTTTAGCTCAAGCCCATTGTTGTCATTTTTAAAAATAATTTACACCCAATGCAGTGGCCAAAGATTAAAGGTCAGCTGGTTACGTGAAAAATCCTTGAAAAAAAACGCACACAAAAAACACGTACAAGAGGCCCAGAAAAAATATATGATAAATTGACGTCAGATGCAAGTAATAGTCGTTAATTGATGTTAAGTGATTACAATAATTAAACTAAGTCATGGTCCATTGGTATTCTTTTTCATTATTCTGTTATTATTTTTCATTTTATTTTCAGTTACCACACATTCATTTTCATTCACACCGTTTCAATTGATTGGGTACCTGACTCAGGAAACAGATTTTTTTTTAAAATTGAATTTGAAAACAAAATATTTTTCTTGAATATTTTTCTAGGATACCATGCCAATCATTCCATGGCAAAGGCTTTCATTTGATGTTTAATGGTTGTGCACAACAAAATAATATTTATATATACGTACATATATTTTTTCTTTATCGCTTTTCCCCCCTTTTTCCTTTGTTTTTCTTCTTTTCATTTTTTATCATTATTTTATTTCTTTTCTTTTTTTTCTTTTTCATTATTATTTTTGATTTTCATTTTTCTATTTACCTTTCGCTTTGGTGATTAATACCCTAAGGGTTATAGTAATGATAATGATAATAATGATGATGACGATGATAATGATAAAGGTAACGATAATGATACTGATGATAATGATAATAGTGATAATGATATCGATTATGACAACAATAATGATTAGTAATATCAACATCATCGTCATTATCACCATGATCATAACAATTATAATAACATTAGCGTTATAATGATAATGTCAGTAAGTTAATAATATAAATCGCAATAGAATGATGACTCTTATTGCCATAAGAATAAAATGCTGAACCTTGAACTACGTTAACCACCATCTATTGATAAGAAATTACAGCAAAACAAAACATAATTTTGGAACACAATGAACCACCTCTCCTTACGCAGAACCCGCCCCCCATTTATCGTTTAAGAAGGCAATATCCTTTCAAGCGATTTCACTGCCTCTCTCATTTTCTTGCAGTTCTCATTTTCCATTTCCATTCCTTCTCTGATCTGCTCCCCTCTTTCTATCCTGAGATATTTCATGGCAGTCCTCTCCCTGTTCTCTCTATCTCTCGATTTCTTAAATCAATTCCCTTTTTTATTCGAGACTATGTCTGTGTAGCCTTTCATGTTTTTTTTCTTCCTATTTTTGATATTTGCTCTTTGTGTCTCTCCCTTCTCAAGATTGTTTTTTGTTATCAATGTTATTGTTGTTATTGTCTATATAAGTAATTTTCTTTCTTGTGATTTCTCCTTATCCTCTCTGTCTTCCGTTCACTGTTCACTCTCTTTGTATGCCTGCTTCCATTTCCCTCAATTCCTCTTCATACCTTTCTACATGTCCTTTCTTTCTTTCCTATCTTTTACTGACGTCCTTTTTAACATTCTTAATTCTCCTCCCTTCCCTATCCCATTTCCTTATTTACCCCTCTTTCTATTCACTTCAATTTTCCAACCTTTCTTGTGTTCCTGTTCCATTAACTTTACCCGTCATCCTTTTTCTCCTAAATTCCCTGTATGCCAGCCGTCCCCTCCCTCTCCCCTCTCCCTCCCCCTCTCTCATTTTTCCTCTCGTACCCTCTCCCACACACATTTTCCTTGCTCAGCGGATAAGCAAGGCATAGGCGCGCAAGGACAGTCCACCGCCGGTCCACTGTATTCAGAGCTGTGGCATAGTCATAAATTCACCTCACATTATAAAAACACTCGAACATTTTTCTCCTGTCTTTTGCGGTAAAGGTAGGATGTAGGAGGCGTTGGGGAGGGGAGGCTTGGCAGATTGAGGGAGAAGAGGGAAGGAGAGCAAGAAGGAAGGAATAGAAAAGCGGAGGGGAAAAAAGAGAGAGATGGAAAGGGAAGGGTAGAGGGGGGGGGGATTGGAATGGGGGTAAGAGGGAGGAAGAGAAAGAGAAATATAGATTATGATAGTTGTAAGCGAAGATAAATATAGTTGGGTATGTTTACAAGCAGAGAGGGGAGAGGAGAGAGAGGAGAGGGAATAGAGAAAGAGGGAGAGAGAGATAGACTGACAGACAGAGAGAGGGAGAGAGAGAGAGAGAAAGAAAGAGAGAGAGAGAGAGAGAGAGAGAGAGGGAGCGAAAGACAGATAGACAGACAGACACAGACAGAGAGAGAGAGAAATTGAAAGATAGATAGATAGACAGATAGATAGATAGACAGATAGATAGATAGGCAGATAGATAGATAGACAGATAGATAGACAGATAGATAGATAGACAGATAGATAGAGAGAGAGAGAGAGAGAAAGGGAAAAAGCAAGAGGATAAATGAAAGTCCTAGAGATAAGCACAATGCGTAAAATGTGGTAAAAAGCTACACACAAAAACTCAAGTCGAACAAAGAAAGAAGCAAGCCCGGTGTGAATTCATCTCCTGACATAATCAAATGTGGCGCGCCGCACCGCAGAGTTTTCACGCGTCCAAACTCGCTTTTGCACAGTTTTGTATTGA
>NC_091591.1:4073852-4076352 GCF_042767895.1 Penaeus vannamei | reverse complement strand
AAGACAAGATAGTGTTCATATAAGTCCTCCCTTTCTACATCACTCATGCAATCTCAGGGAAAGATGAGAACAAAGTTGAAGTCAGCGACGAGCTGTCTTGGGGACCGCAGCTCCAGACTTCACTCCAGGGTTCATTTCCTTTGGTATATAGGTAGTATTTAGAGTGACAGAGTAGTAATGTTTTTTAGATTTGCGAAATTAGTAGCAGTGTGGGGGGTTGTCATCAAGGGAATAGTGGATGCTGCTGGTTGCCATACCCCATGTGTGTGTGTTTGTAAATATATATATATATATATATATATATATATATATATATATATATATATATATATATATATATATTATATATATACATATTATATATACATATTATATATATTAATTATATATATATATATATATATATATATATATATATATATATATATATATATATATATACACACATACACATATATGATATATATACATATATATACACATACACACACACACATATATGTACACATGATTACTTATGTAGTGCTGAGATTCTGTTGCCAGACTTACCCGTCAGTGAGGAGCCCTCCTCCCTAACTGATGTTAGGAGGCTGATCTCCAAGCTGAGGAGTGGCAAAGCAGCAGTTATCTGCTTCATTCCAGTTGATCTGTTTAAGGTTGGTGGTGAACCTATGGTTTAGGGTTTGCATGCTCTCCTGACTGCCATCTGGCTGTCCAGTACTATCCCCCCTAACCTGTTAATGGGTGTGGTCATCCCTCTTTGGAAGGGGAAGGGGGGCTGATAGGACTGCAGCAACCACCGAGGCACCACACTGCTAAGTATACCCGCCCATAATCCTCTGAGATGTATCAGAGACCACCAGCTGAGGCACCAGAGGCTGGAGCAATCTGGTTTCATTCTTGGTAAGTCCACAACTGACCGTATCCTTGCACTTCGAGTCATTGTGAATTGCCGTCGCGGGCTGCTTGCAGCCTACATTGACCTCAAGAAGGCGTTCGATACGGTACATCGGGAATCACACTGGGAGGTCCTGAGGCTGAGAGGAATTCCAACAAGGATTATTTGACTAATAGCAAGCCTGTATAACAGTACTGAAAATGCTGTAAAGTGTGGTGGGGGCCTGTCGAGCTTCTTTCCTGTTTAGTTCAGGAGTGAGGCAAGGTTGTATGCTTGCACCAACACTTTTCAACACTTGCATGGACTGGATACTGGGCAGAGCTACTGTTTAAAGTCATTGCTGGGCAATGTCAATGTTACCGACCTTGACCTTGCTGAGGATGTTATTCTATCTGAGCCCTTGGAAACCTCAGTGGTGGCTCTGGATTTATTTAGTAATGAAGCGAAGCCCTTGGGTCTAGAGGTCTCCTGGACCAAGACCAAGATCCAGGTCTTTGGGGACTTGCTAGGAGAACCTGCTCGGTCGGTACATGCTTGCAGCGAGGACATTAAAGTCACAGAGCTTTACATGCCATCAGACCAGGAAGTCAGCAGACGGATTGGCCTGGCAGCAGGGGTCATGAACTCTCTCAACAAGATTATTTGAAGATGCCAATACCTGTGCAGAAGGATCAAGCTATGTTTTTTCAAGGCTCTGAGAATGCCAGTTTTACTATACGTTAGTGATACTTGGACATTATTTTGTGCCTTGGAGTCTCATCTTGATGCCTTTTGTAATATATCCTTGCACCGGATCATGGGGTAATGTTGGCGGGACCATGTATCCAACCAGGACCTGTTACTTGCACAACCCGTGATCGCCAACTCAGGCTATACGGCCACCTGGCTTGCTTTTTTCAGATAATCCTGTGAGGAATCCACAAAGCGGGTGTAGATAAAGCCCGTGTTTTTTTTTTTTTTTTTCTTTTCTCAAGTTTTATTCTTCAGGTGGCAAAAAAATGTCATGACCGTTGGAGGAGGTCAGCTAAGGATGTTGACGGTGTAGTGTCTTGGAGCGAACTGTCCGTTCCGTCTTGTCCTGGAGACGTGTCACTTCAGCTTGGGTTGCCCTCAGGCGCCTTCTGAATCTGTTGCCTGGAACAGGTCAGGTCAACCTAGCGTCGCCTAGGTCATCCCGCGACGCTATCACGTAAGTTCAGCTTGGGTAGATGCCCTCGGGCGCCTTCTGCGTCTGTAGCCTAGCCCAAGTCAGGTCACCCTAGCGTCTTGTCGATCATGCTGTCCCCCCGTGATTCGCGGCTAAAAATGCTCTTATCAATTTTGCACGAATATTCTTCCATCAGATCCAACCCACCAGGTTGTCTCTATTCGAGACAATCCTGGGTGGAGGAAGCTTGTGGGACGACCTAGGAAGTCGAGTCACTGCCTGGCGGCTTGTCATGAGGGATCCTCGTGGTTGGAAACAAGTGGTGAATACGGCTATGCGCCCCCGTCGGCGTTAGCTCCCTGATGATGATGATATGTGTATATGTATATATATATATATATATATATATATATATATATATATATATATATATATATATATGTATGTATGTATAT
>NC_091591.1:4051352-4056352 GCF_042767895.1 Penaeus vannamei | reverse complement strand
TGAACGCGTGTACAGTAATGTGGTCTTGGAGTTTCTGTATATGTTTTACTCCGTTTGTGTCTTTTTCTCTTTCTCTGTCTGTCAGTCTGTTCCTATCCCTTTCACTCTCTCTGTCTCTCCCCCCCCCCCCACGCTCTCTCTCTCTCTCTCTCTCTCTCTCTCTCTCTCTCTCTCTCTCTCTCTCTCTCTCTCTCTCTCTCCCTCCGGCTCTCTCCCCCTCCCTCCCTCCTCCACTCTCTCTCTCACTATCTTACACACTCTCTCTCCCTATCTTTCTCTCTCTCTCTATGACTATATTACTCTATCTCTCTATCTCTATCTCTGTCTATGTGCATCTCTCTCTCTCTCTCTCTCTCTCTCTCTCTCTCTCTCTCTCTCTCTCTCTCTCTCTCTCTCTCTCTCTCTCTCTCTCTCTCTCTCTCTCTTTCTCGCTGTCTCTCTCCCCCTCTCTCTCACACTCTTTTTGTCTGTCTGTCTGTCTCTCGCTCTCTCTCTCTCTCTCTCTCTCCCCCTCTCTCTCTCTCTCTCTCTCTCTCTCTCTCTCTCTCTCTCTCTCTCTCTCTCTCTCTCTCTCTCCCTCTCTCACACTCTTCTTTCTCTCTCTCTCTATTTGTCTGTGTGCATCTCTCTCTCTCTCTCTCTATTTGTCTGTGTGCATCTCTCTCTCTCTCTCTCTCTATTTGTCTGTGTGCATCTCTTTCTCTCCCCTCTCACTCTCCCTCTCTCTCTCTCTCTCTCTTTCCCTCGCTATCTCTCTCTCTCTCTCTCTCTATTTGTCTGTGTGCATCTCTTTCTCTCCCCTCTCACTCTCCCTCTCTCTCTCTCTCTCTCTTTCCCTCGCTATCTCTCTCTCTCTCACCCCTTATCTGTCTGTCTGCATCTTTCTCTCTATATATATTTACCTATCTATTTAACTATCTACATACACACACTTCTCTTTCAGTGGAGATGGGCTTACATGTGCAAATACATTCTTGTGTTTGTTTATGTGTGTATGTGTATGTGTGTTTGTTTATGTGTTCTTTAAATGCTTGTTTACGTGTGTATATTTATGTTTGTTTGTTTATGTGTGTATGTTTATCCGTGTTTGTTTATGTGTGTATATACTGATGTGTGTTTGTTTATGTGTGTATATTTATGTGTATTTGTTTATGTTTGTGTTTATCTGCGTTTATATGTGTGCGTTTATGCGTGTTTATCTATGTGCGTTTGCTTATGTGTGTTTCCGTACAGCCTGCTAGACTCCTTGAAAGCTATTTTCCCAAAATACCTTTTCCACACCTGCCTTAATTGCCTTTTGATGATCTTCTTCGTCACCTTTTTACAAGTCGGTAATTACAGGCAGGTAAAAAAAAAGATGAGAAAAAGTGAATCTTGGTTCACTTACGTATGCAATGCCACTAACACCTGGTTGGTAATTTTCCCATGTTTCTTACCTGAGGATATGCAAATTAGTTTTCAGTTCGTAATTATTCGACTTTTACTTGTTTTAACAGAATTTGTTCTTGGAATGCCTTTCTATCTCGTATGAAAATAATGGAATAAAAGAAAGACGAAATAAAAAAGAAAGAAATTTTTAAAAATTAAAAAAGGAAAAAAAACATATCAGAATTTGTTCTTGGAATGCCTTTAGATCTCGTATGAAAATAATGCAATAAAAAGACGAAATAAAAAAGAAAGAATTTTAAGAAATTGAAAAATGAAAAATAGAAATAAAAACAGAAATATTCAAAGCGAGACAATCTATCAATCACCATTGTCAAATCAAATACTGAAAGCGTTTCATAATACCGAATGCCGCATCATAGCCCACGCCGACTGCCATACATAGTGTCCCCTCTGCCGTCAATGGGACAATGCCGTGGACAATGGAACTATTTCCATTTTGAGACTTTAACAAAAATTAATAGCGAAATTGATCCATGAGAAGGGTGATTTTGTTGTGTGTTGTGCTCGTACTGCTTAAGGATGTTTTTGAACGTGTGTACTGTAATGTGGTCTTTCTCTCTCTCTCTCTCTCTCTCTCTCTCTCTCTCTCTCTCTCTCTCTCTCTCTCTCTCTCTCTCTCTCTCTCTCCCTCCCTCCTCCCTCCACTCTTTCTCTCTATCTCTCTCTCTCTATCTCTCTCTCTCTCTCTCTCTCTCTCTCTCTCTCTCTCTCTCTCTCTCTCTCTCTCTCTCTCTCTCTCTCTCTCTCTCTCTATATATATATATATATATATATATATATATATATATATATATATATATATATATATATATATATATATATATATATATATATATATATATATATATATATATATATATATATATATATATATATATATATATATTATATATATATATATAACTATCTTACTCTCTCTCTCTCTCTCCTCTTTCTCTCAGCCTCCGTCTCTCTGACTCCCCACACGCAAACACACACACTGTGTAGCCCTCGCCCACTAATACGAACTCGCCAGGAACCCTAGTCTGTCTGACCCACCAACTATATACCAAACTTAATCTGCATTACTGAACCTTTCCTTCTCTCTCCTCTTCCGCCATCTCCCTCCCACACCCCCTTACCCCTTTAGTCCCCCCCCTTTTGATTCTCCCTCTCATTTCTAACCTCTGTTCTCCCCTTCCTAATCCTCTCTCTTCTTTTCTCCTTCTTTTGCTCCTCTTCTTCCTCTTCCTCTTTCTCTCTTTTTACTACCACTTTCTTCTTTCTCTCTGCTTTCTCTTCCTTTCCTTCCACCTCCCCTTTTCATCTCCCCTTCTTTCTTCTCTCTTTTTACCTTCCTCCCTTTCTCCTCCTTCTTCCCCTTCTCCTCCCTTCCTTATCTTCTACCCTTCCCTTACTTCGTTATCCTCTCCATCCCTCTCCACTTTCTTCAGCTTCCTTTCGCCTCCATCTCTTCTTCCTCCTTCTTCTCCTTCTCTCTTCCTCTTCCTTCTTCTCCCTCTCTTCCTCCTCCTTCTTCTCCTTCTCTTCCTCTTCCTTCTTCTCCCTCTCCTCCTCCTCCTTCTTCTCCCTCTCTTCCTCCTCCTCCTCCTTCTCCCTCTCTTCCTCCTCCTACTTCCCCTCCCCCTATCTGCCCCTTATCCCTTCCCCATTATCCTTCCCCCTTCCTCCTTTCCCCTCGAAAATTACTCCCCTATGCTTTGCCTAATTTTGTTTATTGTCGATTGGTGTTATGTTGCCGGCATGATGCCAGGACCTTTATTTCACCTTTCTTTTACTTGTTTTATCCTTGTTTTCCCTTATTTCCCCTTTATTTCACCCATTTTCACTTTATTTCTCTCTTAATCTATCTTACTTCACATTTTTTCACTTTATTGTTATGTTACTAGTTTGATCCTAGGACCCTTATTTCCTCTTGTTTTATGCCACTTTTCTATTCTTTTAAAACTTTATCTCTCCCTTATTTCACCCTTAATTTACCTTATTTCTCCCATATTCCACTAATTTCAACAGTTTACCCTCATTCCACCTTATTTCTCTCTCATTCCGCCTTCTTTCACCATTTTTACCTTATTTCACCTTATTTCGCAGACTCGAAAAGCTCACCCTAGGCTAGTATGCATATTCGTGCGTTTGTTTTCACTCAGGATGTCTCTAATACAAAGGTCCACTTTTTTACGTGCTTATTAGTGTATCAGTCCTGGCTAACCTGTTCATGGAGTCGGAGCTTCTCCCTTCCATCTCCCGTCGTCCTTCCGTGCGGCTGAGATATGTCGACGACGTCTTTGCTCTCTGGCCTCATGACCCTGCCCTGTTTCCTAGTTTCCTGTCGCAGCAGAACTCTCTCTCCTTCCATCCGTTTGAAGGTGGAATGGGAGGTTGTCAGCAAGATCCATTTCTTGGACATTCTTGTCCATCGCTCTGCTGACCACTTCTCCTTCTCTATATACAAGAAACCTATGCACAGTGGAATGTACATACACTTCTTCTCGTACCATCCACTTCATGTGAAGAGAAGACTTGCCACCTTGCTGTTCCTTCCCGCCCTCCGCTTCTGTGACCCCAGTACCTAGATGGAGAGATCGATTTCCTTCGTCGTTCGCTTTCCAAACTGGGCTACCCTTGCCAAGTTCTCGACGTCGCGTTATCCAGGGCGAGGCGTCCCTTCTACAGCGACTCCTCGCCTAAAGAGACCTCTCACCTGCCAGTCCTCAGCCTGTCCAACGCTGAGATCTACTTCTCCGTCGCCCCCTGCAGCCTCTCATCTGCAGCCTCGCCTTTCGCCAGGTGAACGCTCCGTCGCAACCTGGTTCACACCTGCCCTCCCTCTACCTGGAAGGTGGGCACCTATGCTGTTCCGTGTGCCTCCTGAAGTATTTTGGTGAAACAGGCGCCAGTCTTACTGGGCGTCTAACATAAATACGCTGTATCTAGGGAACACGACAACAACACCCTCTTCTGCCATCACTAGGGCACAGGCCATCAAGATGGACTGGAAAGCAGCGCGCATTCCCTTCCCTTCCGCTGATGTCCATGCCCGCAGACTGGTGGAATCTTCCTTGATCGAGCTGCTGCCCAACTTCAACCCGAACAGCGGTTTTTCTCCTGTCGACAGTCTTCACACATCCTTCGCCTACTTCCGGCCACCCTTCGACCTGACCTGACCTCCATTCGCTTCCGTTTTTCTCCTTTCTCTCTCTCTTGTACTGCTTGCTCTCCTCCTTTCCTGAAGATCGAATCGAGGACGATTCCGAAACTGTTGTCTCACTTATTTCAATAATTCTAGTTTCTGTATTGTGTTTTTTTCTGCCATAGTATCAACACGGTAGTGTTTTCCATTCATGACTTTGAATATTCATTTACCTTTATTACTTTATTTTTTCTTTATTTGTAGTTTTTATTTCTTTATGCTTGTGTTGCTTTTTTTTACTGTGTTGTTTCTTTCAGATACACTTTTTCTTTTTTATTCATTTTGTATTTTTTTGTCATTTTACTAAAAAAATAGCTATATATGTATAAAACGGGCACACGTTTGCATGTGCATACTGTAC
>NC_091591.1:4044020-4050852 GCF_042767895.1 Penaeus vannamei | reverse complement strand
ATAGACGGTCATTATACCAGAAGGAAAAGAGGAAATGGGGGAATGAAAGAGGACGTTAAAAGAAAAACAAAGGAGAAGAGATAGATATAAAGAACTGAAAAAAAGAGGAACGGATACACTTAATGCAAATCTGAGAGTTAAAAAGAAGGAGATAATAATAATAAAAAGTAAATAAGTAGAAATGGGGACCTGATATAAATTGATGAAAAGGGAAGTAAACAAAAATGGAATATCAAACACGAAAAGGGATGAGAAAGATAGATACAGATAATAAGCTAGTGAGTGATATGTAAATAGAGGAACAGGAGATAAACAAAGAACAGGAAGGGGAACAGAGATACATAAAGAGAGGAAGAAAGAAACATGATAATGATAAAACAGATGATAAGAAAGAAATCGGAAATAAGAACAGAGGTAATGATTAGGAATAGGCAAAAAACAGGAACAAAAGCATAAAGATGAACAAAGAAAGAATAAATAGAATAATATTGATAACGATACGAAAAAATCAATAATAATGATAAGAAATAATAACAACAGCGTCAACAGCAGCACAACAAACAGGCAAGATTTAGGTAAGAATCATGGATAAATAATATAAACAGGAAAATGTTTATGGAAGAAAATAACACGAGAGCAAACGCAATCACCATGCAGATCTATATAAAAAAAAAAAAATCACAAAAGCATATAAACAAAAGTTTCCACAATTACCTTTGAAAATCCTTCTCTGACGCAAAAAAAAAAAAAAAAAAAAAAAACGAAAAGTCTAAAATCAAAAAGCAATTTCGCTAATATGGCTTCACTGCAATAATCATGTTGCAGATGACGCCAGGAACAGTCATATTTTCTACATGTGAGCTTGCATTAAGGAGAGAAAGGAAGAATGGAGAAAAAAGAGGATGAGAATGCGACTGAAAAGAATAGAATTATGGAAATAGATAGTTGGATAGATAAGCAGGATGGCAGGTTCACACAGAAAGAGAAAAAGAGAGAGTAGGAGTGATACAAGGATGTACATATGAAAGTAAGCACGTAGCGAGAAAGAGAGAGAGAGAGAGAGAGAGAGAGAGAGTTAAAGAGAGAGAGGGAGATGGAGAGAAAGAAAAAGAGAGAGAAAGAAAAAGGAGAGATATATATGTATATATATCCATATGTATACATACTTATATACATACATACATACATATATATATATATATATAATATATATATATATATATATGTATATATATATATGTACATATATATATATACATATATATATATATATATATATATATATACATATATATATATATATTATTATATATACATATATAATATATATATATATATATATATATATATACATAGAAATATGTAATATATATATATATGTTTATATATATATATACATACATATATATACATATACATATATATATACATATATATATATTTATATTTATATATATGAATAAGCATTAAGCAACCTAAACAATATAAAAGAGGTGCAAAGAGATAGAAAGAGAGAAGAAGAGCCAGACGTCGGCCAAGAACCCAATAAAACTTCTCTCACACGCCCTTCTCTACCCCCACCCCCCACCCACCCACCCCCAAAGAAAAAAAAAAAAAAGAATAAAAGAAAGAAAGAAAGAAGGGAAGAAAAAAAAAAAAACTTCGCATATTTGATAACATTTCCAATTTCCTGAAGGGTTTCCTCGAGGGTATATAATGCTCATCTTACTTGTGACTGCCTCGCTGAATAGGGGATAGGTGGGGGAGGGGATAGGAGGAGGAGGTTGGGTGTGCGGGGAGAGGATAGGGATGGCGATGGAGGGAGGGTGGAGAGGAGGGAGAGGGGGCTGGAGGTTTTAGGGAGAGGAAGAGAGTAGGAAGGGTGATAAGAGGTGGGGGGAGGGGGTGATAGGAGGAGAAGAGGAGAAGGGACGAAGGGGAAAGGGCCAAGTAGGGAGGTAGGAGGAGAGTGGGAGGGGCTGGCTATGGGGTAGGGGGAAGAGGTAGTGAAAGAGGGGAAGGCCAAGGCGCAGATTAAGAGAATATTTACCGAATGAATCTTTCACAAAAAAGAAATAAGGGGAGTCTATTAATTAACAATCAACATGAAACAAGAAAGAAAATGAAAGAAAGAATGATAAGACAAAAAAAAAAAAAAAAGGACCTCAGTCAGTTAAAACATTTGTGAGTATCCCTTTAGAGCTACTACAGAGATGAGTAATAAAAGCATAACGTTGGTATATGTTACGGTAGGCGTGACACTTGGCTGCTGGTTTGATGGGAAATGAGAGAAAGAGAGAGAGAGAGAGAAAGGGAGAGAGAGAGGGAGAGGAGAGAGAGAGAGAGAGAGAGAGAGAGAGAGAGAGAGAGAGAGAGAGAGAGAGAGAGAGAGAGAGAGAGAGAGAGAGAGAGAGAGAGAGAGAGAGAGAGAGAGAGAGAGAGAGAGAGAGAGAGAGAGAGAGAGAGAGAGAGAGAGAGAGAGAGAGAGAGAGAGAGAGAGAGAGAGAGGATGGGAGGTAGGAAGAGAGAGAGAGAAAGAGAGAGAGGGAGGGAGGGAGGAGGCAAGGAGGGAGAGAAAGAAAGGGAGGAAGGAAGTAATAATAATGATGATGATAATTATAATGATAATAATCATAATAATGTTGATGATTATAAAAGCAATGGTAATTTAAAAAAATTATGATGATAATAATTACAATCATATTAACAATGATAATGAAAATTGTAATGAAGACAGTAATGATAAAGGAAATTATAATAATGAGGGTAATCATAATAACATTACAAAAGTATAATAATAAACAATAATAATGATAAAGATAACAATCTAAAACCAATGAAAATATTATTAGGACGTTGTATACTTCAAACTAATCATATTCTTATTAATATTACATATAAAGTGTCTGCAGTATATTAGATACATGATTGTGATATTCCACGACTATACTGGAATAGGAATTTAGGAATAGGAAATAGGATTTTACTGGAATAGGAATTTATCATCTTATTCGTTATAAAATATGATGACCATATGAATGGATAATAATGATAGAATAATAATGAAAATAATTATAACATTTATAATGATCTGATGATCTGATGCTAACAATAATAAAAAAGTAATGATAATGATATCAATGATAATGATGATGATAGTATTAAAAGTATCAATAGTAATAATAATGATGATAATAAAATAATTATATCAATAATAATGATAAACATGGTAAGAATGATAACAATACTACTACTAATAATAAGTATTTTGTTAATATTACCACTAATGTTATCACTATCATCATAAATGCTTTTGTTGTTAATAGCATTATTAATCATTATGATTATAATACATTATAATAAAAATAATAAAAATAAGCAGAATAGTTATGATAATAATAATGATGAAAATTATGATAGTAATAATAATGATAATAATAAGATAATAATGATGACAGAAATAGTAACAAAAACAATGATAATAATTATAGTAATAATAAGAAGAAGAATAAGAAGAACAACAACACTAATAATGATAATTATAATAACAATTGTAATAATAATAATAATAATAATAATAATAATAATAATAATAATAATAATAATAATAATAATAATAATAATAATAATAATAATAAATAATAATGGCAACAACAGCAATAACACTTGTAATCACAATAATAAAGATAATGATGAAAACAAACTACAAGAGCAGCAACTACACCAACGCTACCACCAGCATCAACAAACACCACAACTTCCACCAGCATCAACTTCACCACCAACACAGCCGCCACCACCAACACCACAATCTTCAACAGCAACACCAGAACCATCACCAACACCACCACCACCACCACCACAACCTTCAAGAACACCACCACCAACAACACCACAACCTTCAACAGCAACATCAGAACCATCACCAACATCACAACCACCAAAACACCACCTTCAACACCATCACCACAACCTTTGACAACACAACCACCAAAAACACCACAACCACAACCTTCAACAGCACCACAACCACCACCAAAAACACCACAACCACCAACAAATCACAACCACCACCACCTTCAACAACACAACCACCAGAAACAACACCACAACCACCACCAAAACTACAACCACAACAACAACCTTCAACACCACCACCACAACCTTCAACAACAACACCACCACCACCAAAACCACAACCACCACAACCACCACCACCAAAACCACCTGCCATAAAACCGAATAATAATAACATCACCAGCAACCTCTCTCAGCTGTTCTCCCCTTGGCGTGACTGATCCTCTCCTGGTAATTTTCTCTTTCACGTTTCCCTCTTTCTTTCTTTAATAATCGATGTTAATGGCCGTCGTCTAGAACAGCGGGATCATTTTGCGTTTCTCTTCTTGATCAATGGGCATCTGGCATGACTGAGTGACGTATTGTGACATATTTTAGGAGCTGGGGTTTCCTCTGCTGTTAATGTTGTGAGAGAGTTATGAAGATTACTTTTTTGGGGTGTGTGGTGGGGGGTGGGGGGTGGGGGGTTATTATGCTTGTAGTGCGTGATGTAGAATATAGGACTGTGGTTCGATTTTTTTTTTTCTTTTTTTATTCTGTGGCTTCCGAACATTTGATGATGATCTCTGTGGCCTCATGCGGTGACTGTCATCTACTCACATTCAGTTATCAATCGTTATGAATGGTGTAATGGTGCCGATACGATAGCTATAGGACAAGAAGACCCTGTGGAAAGGTTCTAATTTATTGTTATGATTATATGTAGCTACTGTAAATGAGATGAAAATCAGTTTAATTCGACGTCATAACTTTCATATGACTCCCGCCCCCTCTCCCTCTTTGTCTCTATGATTTCCTTGGCCTTAAATGTTGAAAACAGACAGAGAATCTGTATTTCTAATCTCCTAAGGAATTTTATTCCAGAGCAGAGGGCCTCTTACCATTATCATTTTCATGCCAGTTGCGGTGTTAGTCCTTAAGAGCAACAAATAATTACTTTGCATTGTAATTGCACCTCTAATTTCATTAACAGTTACATGGTCATAAAGCCTGCTAAGTGACTGGTTGTTCATAAGAAAAAAAAAGATAAATATATTCATCACTTTAACTTCTCCAGCTGCATAAGTGCGGGGGTTGCATGATCATACTTTTTTTTTCTTTTCATTTTAGACCTCCTACGGCTCCATGTGCTGCGAAGTCTTTGAACTCTCTCTCTCTGTGGGCTTTGTTTGTGGCTCCCCATTTCCCCGAGCAAAATTTATGAGGCTAAATAATTTATGAGGCTAAATATTAGTGGTTTCAATTTTGTTTTTATTTGTGGCACCCGACCAATAAATAATCTTTTGGCTCCCTTTAGTGCCTGTCAACTTTTCAGATTCAGTTATTACTAGTTATGAATAGTGTAATAGTGT
Organism: Penaeus vannamei; assembly: GCF_042767895.1. Taxonomy (NCBI): domain Eukaryota; kingdom Metazoa; phylum Arthropoda; class Malacostraca; order Decapoda; family Penaeidae; genus Penaeus; species Penaeus vannamei. The sequence continues at coordinate 4,045,423 of NC_091591.1, read as the reverse complement.
CAGGAGCAATAGATCAAAAACACTGGAGAGAAAGATTCCAGGTCATTGATATGTGAGAGATAATTGTATGTAGGGACTGTAGGTGAGATAAAATTCCGTTTAATTTGACGTAAAAATTTTCACACTGCTCTATGGTCCCCCAGAGAGCCCCCCCTCCCCCTGTGGCCCCCAGGTTAGGAACCCCCCGAAGTAGAAGAAGGAGAAGAGAGAAAATAACAAGTAGAAGAAAGAAATGAAGAAGCAGGAGAAGGAAGATGAAGAAACGAAGAAGAAAAAGAAGAAAGAAGACGATGATAAAGTCGATGAAGAAAAAAAGAAAATCAATAAATGGAAGAAAAAACAAGAATAATAGTGCAATCAAAGATATTTATTGGCGAGAAAGTAAAAAGACTGATAGCTAGGTAGGAGAAAGAGAAGAAAAAATAAGTAGAAGAAAGAAATAAAGAAATAGAAGGAAGAAGATGAAGAGTAAAAAGAGAAAGAAGTAGATGACGATAAGGACATCTATTGGCGAAAAGAAATGATAGATAGATAGGTAGGAGAAAAATAGATGGGTAGGTAATAGATAGACAAATACACAGACAGATAGAAAGTTAGATAGAGAGTTAGACAGGCGGATTGACGAGCAGCTAGAGATAGATAGATAGGGAGGGAGAGATAGAGATAGAGAGAGAGAGAGAGATGAAGAGAAAACACAATAGCATACAAACAAGTAAAAAATAAAAAAAGGAAAAAATAATTAATGACGATATCCATCAAAATGAAGCGAAATGAAGAGAAAACACAAAAACATAAAAAAAATAATAATAATAACCATTAAAGAACATTAGAAAACCGCTCTTGAGTGTTTTTTTTTTTCTTTTTTTAATTTTTTAAAAATCATATCCTCAATTTTCCCTATAAATGTGTTTATCAGTATCATTTGTTTCTTGCTGGAATACAAGGCGTTCATGTACAGTTTGTATTAGGAATTCTGATTTTTATACTTCCGGTATCTTTATGATAGTCTTTGGATTAAGTGCATTTTTACATACATGTCCGCGTGCACATTCGTATGAACGTATCTACATATATCAATTTGTAACAAAACATTTTCTTTTTCACATGCCATCAGTCTAATAAATTCCCTTTGATCTTCACGCTCATCCTAATAGAATTTTATCTTCTATTGCTGAATGACATTGCAAAAGCTGTCATGCAATGGCGACCTGCAACTCCGCCGAGTAACTTTCTTGTTTGTTTGAGAGACCGTTTGTCTTCTCGGGTCCGGGGGCGCGTGTGCAGGAGACATGTCGAGGACGGAAGAATTCTTTGTTTGTTTTTGCTTGTGTGTTTGTTTGTTTTTTCGTCTGAATGTTTTTGTTTGTTTCTTGGTGTGTTTGTCTTTTTCAGTTTGTTTTCGT
>NC_091591.1:4030604-4033520 GCF_042767895.1 Penaeus vannamei | reverse complement strand
TCGTTGTACGAGTGGTAGAGCGGCCGTCTTGCATTCACGTGCATTGGCGGCGAGGGATCGAATCCCGATCGGAGAGGTTATAATGTTCATGATAAAAATGCGGTATTGCATTATTCCATCTTTCATATATATATATATATATATATATATATATATATATATATATATATATATATATATTGTATATATACATATATATATATATATATATATATATATATATATATATATATATATACACATACATATATATATATATATGTATATACACATACATACATATATATATATATATATATATATATATATATATATATATATATATATATATATATATATACATACATATACATATATATATATATATATATATATATATATATATATATATATATATATATATATATACATATATATACATATATATATATACATAAATATATATATATATATATATATATATATATATATATATGTGTAATTGTACTCTCTCTCTCTCTCTCTCTCTCTCTCTCTCTCTCTCTCTCTCTCTCTCTCTCTCTCTCTCTCTCTCACACACACACACACACACACACACACACACACACACACACACACACACACACACACACACACACACACACACACACACACACACAAACACAAACACAAACTCACACATACACATATATATGTGAATGTAGATATAAATATATATGTATGTAAGTATATGTATTCATGTATGCATGTATTCATATACACACAAACCAGATTGAGAAAGAAAAAAACGAAAGAGACATGAATAAAACCGAAGACGAAGAGAGAGAAAGAGAATGAATGTCAAGCAACACGAAGGAGAGGAGACGAGAGAGGAAGAAACAGGAATCCAAAAATAGAAGAAAAAAGCTCGAGAGAGAGAGAGAGAAAGAGAGACGAGAGAAAAACGCCTCCATCCCAAGACAGAAATCCATGAATAGAAGAAAAGAAGGAAGAGGAAGAAGAAGAAGGAAAAAAAAAAAGCTTGAGAGAGGGAGAGACGAGAGAGAAACACCACCATCCCAAGACAGATATCCATGAATAGAAGAAAAGAAGGAAGAGGAAGAAGAAGAAGGAAAAAAAAAAGCTCGAGAGAGAGAGACGAGAGAAAAACGCCTCCATTCCAAGACAGAAATCCATGAATAGAAAAAAAAGGAAGAAAAAGAAGAACAAGAAAAAAAAAAAAAAAGCTCGCGAGAGAAAGACCGAAAGAGAAAAAAAAAGATGGGAAGGGCCAGCAAAGGATAAGAAAATCGGGAGACAAAGAAGAGAAGAGGAGGCAGGAGAAAGCGAAAGAAGTCCCTCCAAAGTGGACAGTTGGAATGAAAACAAACAAGCAGTCCGACCCCTTTGCGAGGCTGAAAAGAATCTCATTAATTCAAGAGGTGGTCGAGGGTTTGAGCCCGAGGGCGGAGGGGGCGGGGGGCGGGGGGAGGAAGGGGGGGAGAGGGAAGGGCGGAGGGGGCGGGGGGCGGGGGGAGGAAGGGGGGGAGAGGGAAGGGCGGAGGGGGCGGGGGCGGGGGGAGGAAGGGGGGAGAGGGAAGGGCGGAGGGGGCGGGGGGCGGGGGGAGGAAGGAGGGAGAGGGAAGGGGGGAGAGGGAAGGGCGGAGGGGACGGGGGGCGGGGGGAGGAAGGAGGGAGAGGGAAGGGCGGAGGGGACGGGGGGCGGGGGGAGGAAGGAGGGAGAGGGAAGGGGGGAGAGGGAAGGGCGGAGGGGGCGGGGGGAGGAAGGGGGGAGAGGGAAGGGGGAGGGGGGAGGGGCGGGGGGAGAGGGAAGGGCGGAGGGGGCGGGGGGAGGAAGGAGGGAGAGGGAAGGGCGGAGGGGACGGGGGGCGGGGGGAGGAAGGAGGGAGAGGGAAGGGCGGAGGGGACGGGGGGGCGGGGGGAGGAAGGGGGGGGAGAGGGAAGGGCGGGGGGAGGAAGGGGGGAGGGAGAGGGAAGGGCGGAGGGGACGGGGGGCGGGGGGAGGAAGGAGGGAGAGGGAAGGGCGGAGGGGACGGGGGGCGGGGGGAGGAAGGTGGGGAGAGGGAAGGGCGGAGGGGACGGGGGGCGGGGGGAGGAAGGAGGGAGAGGGAGAGAGTGGGAGGGAGGAAGGTGGGGAGAGGGAAGGGGGGAGGGGACGGGGGGCGGGGGGAGGAAGGAGGGAGAGGGAGAGAGTGGGAGGGAGGAAGGTGGGGAGAGGGAGAGAGTGGGAGGGAGGAAGGTGGGGAGAGGGAAGGGGGGAGGGGACGGGGGGCGGGGGGAGGAAGGAGGGAGAGGGAGAGAGTGGGAGGGAGGAAGGTGGGGAAAGGGAAGGGGGGAGGAAGGAGGGAGAGGGAAGGGGGGAGAGGGAGAGAGTGGGAGGGAGGAAGGTGGGGAGAGGGAAGGGGGGAGGAAGGGGGGGAGAGGGAAGGGGGGTGGGGGGAGGGAAGGGCGGAGGGGACGGGGGTCGGGGGGAGGAAGGCGGGGAGAGGGAGAGAGTGGGAGGGAGGAAGGTGGGGAGAGGGAGAGAGGAGGGAGGAAGGTGGGGAGAGGGAAGGGGGAGGGAGGGAGGTTGGGAAGGAAAGAGGTAAGGGAGGGAAGTGGGGAGAGAGTAGGAGGGGAGGGGGGGAAGTGGGGAGAGAGTAGGAGGGAAGGAAGGGAGGAAGGGAAGTGGGGGGGAGGAAGGAGATGGGGAGGGAGTGGGAGGGAAGGTGGCCGAGGGTTTGAGCCCGAGGGCGGAGGGGACGGGGGGCGGGGGGAGGAAGGAGGGAGAGGGAAGGGGGGAGAGGGAGAGAGGAGGGAGGAAGGTGGGGAGAGGGAAGGGGGGAGAGGGAGAGAGTGGGAGGGAGAAAGGTGGGTAGAGGGAGGGGGGGAGGGAGGGAGGTTGGGAAGGAAAGAGGGAAGGGAGGGAAGTGGGGAGAGAGTAGGAGGGGAGGGGGG
>NC_091591.1:3997057-3999557 GCF_042767895.1 Penaeus vannamei | reverse complement strand
TTTCACTGTTGCGATGTCTCCTGCATCTAATATGAGGTCTATACTAATTCCGTCTTCGCCTGGTGTTTTCCCTCTCTTCATGCCTTTAAGTGCTCTTTTTATTTCTTCTTTTGTGATATTAGGTACGTCGCTAGTTACCGCGTTTGCTTCTATTTGTGGCTGTTCGTTTGAGTTGTATAGATCCCTGTAAAAGTCTTCCACTACTTTGATGATTTCATTCTTGTTATGTGTTACTTCTCCGTCTGGTTTCTTAATTGCATACATTTGATTTTTCCCTATTCCTAGTCTTCTTTTAGCTGCTTTCATGCTGGTACCTGAAATCACTGCTTCATTTATTATTTGAGCATTGAATTTCCGTACATCTTCCCTCTTCTTCTTATTTATGGTCTTTGTTAGTTCAACCAATTCTATCTTGTCCCTATTTGACGATACTTTCATGTCTCTACGTTTTTGCATAAGCTGTTTAGTTTCTACCGAGAGCTTGCTGGAGCTTCGATTGTCGGTCTTTCCGCCTACTTCAAGTGCAGCTTCTTTTATTAGGTCATTGAACTGTTTATTGATTTGGTCGATGTTGAGATCTTCGTCGCGGAGGAGTGAATATCTGTTTTGGATGTTTAGGCTAAATTCTGTTGCTCTGATCCTCAAGTTAGCCAAGTTTGGCTGTGGTTTACTCATTAGTTTGTTCCTTTCCCTTCTGAGATGTATTTTAATTTCGCCTCTCACCATTCTATGTTCGCTGCCTACATTTACTTTATTTATAACCTCTACATTTTTTATTATATCGCGCCTATTTGAAATTATGAAGTCAATTTCGTTTTTGACGTCAGAAGGCGACTTCCATGTCCACTTCCGTTCTAGTCTTTTTTCGAAGAATGTATTCATGATACTGAGTGATCGAGCCTCCGCAAATTCGACTAGCATTTGTCCCCTCTCGTTCCTAGTGCCTATTCCATGGTTCCCTACTGCGGTTTCGCCCTCTGTCTTTTTACCTATTTTGGCATTAAAATCCCCCATAATTATTGTGAAATGGGATTTTGTTCTCTCGCTGGCTAAGTGAACATCTTCATAGAAGCTCTCTATTTCTTCATCACTGTGGCTGCAGGTTGGAGCATAGACTTGAATAATTTTTAAGTTGTACCTAGTGTTTAGTTTTATTGTTACAGAAGCCACTCTTTCGCTGACACTATAGAATTCTACGATGTTCTTTTCTAAGCGTTTGTGTATTAAGAATCCTACCCCTAATTCCTGTTTGCTACCCAGAGGTTTTCCTCTCCAATAGAGCACGTGTCCCTCATTTAATAACTTCTGCTCTTTACCTAGTCTTCTAACTTCGCAGAGTCCCACTACATCCCATTTAATGGAAGAGAGTTCCTCTAGTAAAGCTAGTAAGTCGGATTCAGTTCTCATGGTCCTTATATTGTATGTGCAAAGGTTCATCAACGTGGGGCGGCCTGTCTTTACCCGGATATTTTTAGCACCCCCTGCTCCGGAGCGATCCTGATCGCCGCCATAACCAGGGGCTCGTTTGCCTCCGGGGAATGGGGGCCGTTCCTGAATATTTTGTCTCATGCTTGGGAGGTGGACAGCCGATTTACCTCCCACCTACTGGCTTAGGTGTATCTTGGTGGGAGGGGAGTATGTGCACCTGATGCAGACATATTCATTCCCGCACATGCTCTAAGTACTACGCATATGCTCATTCCCACGCATATGCATATGCAAGCATACACATTTATTCTTGTATCTATGCTTATGGATATGGATACTTATTCTTCCGTTATAAATAACTACATACATGTCCAAAATAGTCTGACCTAGTCATATGTTCACATCGCCTGTCCGTTTATGCGCTTGTTATATGTTATTGATAAGTGAGTGAGTATACATGAGTGTATACTCACCCGTGTATATGTAAACACCCCTTTTTGCATACCTCGCAAACCTACCTATCATTATACATACGCATGTATCTATCCCTGCATGTGCTCACGCATCCGTATATGAGCACATACATTTGCAGCATACACTAGTGCCCCCCCCCCTTTACATATGTGCTTGCTTTACATATAACTACCTCTACGTACATACATACGTACTTACATACATACATATACTTAATTATTTATCCACCTTCCTACATCCTGCACACACCTATATACGTATACCTTTACGTATACACATAAAAATACCTACATATGTCTACCTATACATTCACCCACGCATACCCATAAACACGCACATTATACATACCTATATACACATACATATATATACATGCTTATATACACATGTAAATGTACACATTCATGCATGAATATATACACCATATGTACAAATTTGCATATTTACGTCTTTAAACCCATGTATACCCTCATGTATAAGCACGGAACATACCCATATATAATGTACTCTATCACAAAGCTATATGGAACCTTGTAGCCTTACGTAGACAACAGCAGCATACATACCCATGTATCCGCACATGAATTTAAACTCGCCT
>NC_091591.1:3939557-3952057 GCF_042767895.1 Penaeus vannamei | reverse complement strand
TATATATATATATATATACACACATATATGTATACACACACATACACGTACAAACACACACACACACTCACACACACACATCTATATATACATACATACGTTTGTTTGTTTGTTTGTGTATGGGTTTCTTTATATATGTGTTTTTTGTGTGTACGCGTTTGTGTGTGCGGACGTATATATATACGCACTATATATCTATATGCATACCAGGACATCGATGAATAGACACGCAGCGTCCTCTGCCAAGGATATGAGGCCATTTTCTTCGCCGCGTCCAGCCGACAGGGCGCCCTCGAGAGAGACGGAGCCCTGCCTGGCCTCCCTAATAAGGTCATAACGAGGCAGGCAAGTAGGCTCTTGAGAGAGGCCTATAATAATAATTATAATTTTTATGATAACAATAATGATAGTGTTAATAACAACAAAATTAATAAAAAGTAATGATAACAATAACAATTGTTATGATAACAATGATGTTACCAGTAGTAATATTAATATAATAATAATAATAATAATAATAATGACAGCAATAATGATAATAATTATGGTAAGAAAAAACAAGCAGAAAAAATAGTAATAATAATAAATGATGATGATGATGATGATGATGATGATGATGATGATGATGATGATGATAATAAAAACAATAATGATAATAATTATAGTAATGATACTGATAATAATAACGATAAAGTAATAAAGATACAAAATAGGTAATAGTGAAAATAATAATAATAAAAAGAATGACAATGAAAATATTAATATTAATGAAAATAATAATGATTTCAACTTAACAGGTTTTCTATGCAACTGAACAAACATAAGAGGTATTCTTCCTAAAAAGATGGTACAGCGAACAGAAATAAATTGTAGATTAAAATATCCTTGACATGAAGACGATCTCAGGAAAAGGGAAACAAACACAGGTGAGAAATTCGCTATTTCATTTTCTATAAACTTAATCCCCTTCGTTAGCATTAAAAGTGAAAATAGAAATATAAACAATTAACAAACACAATAACGTGTACACAAAGATGAGAGGGAAAACAGCCACAACAGGAAATTAAATTGTATCAATTTCATTTCTTACTGTGGATGTTATAATTTTCCTGTACAGTATACTTCTTTTTTTTTAACTTTTTTTCTTATGTTTGACATAGAATGGAAGATGAAATATAGTACAATAGCACAATTGGTTCAGCTTTGGTATTTCAATGTGTTGTTATAATTGCATTTCTTCTTATCATCATCGTCATTATTATTATCACTATCATTATCATTATTAACACTATCACTTTCATCATTATTATTAATAATGCTATCATTGTCATCAACCTCATTATCTTTATCATCATTATCATCATCATCATCATCATCTTTATTTTCATTATCTTTATCAATATTATCTCTTCATCACCCACGTCATTACCATTGATGTTGTCATTATCATCATTATCACTGATCATCATTACCATCGTCACTACCGTCACCATCATCATCACCGTTATTATCAGTGATATTGTTATTACCATCATCACTGTTTTCATTTATTATCAGTAACTGTTATAGTTATCATTATTATCATTATTTTATTATTGTTGCCGTCAATGTTATTATCAGCATTATTCTCATTACTATCATCGTCATTATCATTATTATTATCAACAGTCCATGTAGCATTGCCATGTCTAAACTAGTTTTATTGTTACCTTTATAATGTTAATAATACCTTTACATATGATCACATATACTGCTCTTGGTGATAATTGCAATGAAAATAAGAGAACAATTTAATTGGATCTACTCGCCCATAAAGAGTACTCAATATACCTAATTGTGTATATTTCAACGAACAGACTCCTAAACTGAACACTAATTATTGCTCTGTGAAAACCCCTATACCTTATCTTGTTTAATTTATAAAGGTGTGTCTAGGAGGATATTTTCGTAAAGTGATCTTGTTCATTTATAAATTCATTTATCTATCTATCTATCTATCTGTCTATTTATCTATCTATCTTTCTATGTATATATCTATGTATCTATCTTTCTATCTATCTATTTATCTATCTTTCTATATATCTATCTATCTATCTGTCTATCTATCTATCTTTCTATCTATCTATCTTTCTATCTATTTATCTATATATCTATCTATCTATCTATCTATCTATCTGTCTGTCTGTCTGTCTGTCTGTCTGTCTGTCTGTCTGTCTGTCTGTCTGTCTGTCTGTCTGTCTGTCTATCTATTTATCTATCTTTCTATCTATCTATTCATCTATCTATCTATCTTTCGATCTATCTATCTTTCGATCTATCTATCTTTCGATCTATCTATCTATTTATCTGTCTATCTATCTATCTTTCTATCTATCTATCTTTCTATCTATTTATCTATCTATCTATCTATCCGTCTGTCTGTCTGTCTGTCTGTCTGTCTGTCTGTCTGTCTGTCTGTTTGTCTGTCTGTCTATATACCTACCTATCTATCTATCTATCTAGTCAATCAATCTACCTATCAATCTATCAATCAATCAATCAATAAATCTATCTATCTATGCATCTATCTAATCACAGCATTTGGCAACCTAGAATCCCCGCTTAAATGTGGACAAATTATTTGCTATACATAGATGGAATACATGACACGTGGGCATGAAAATAATTTACACAGACACTTGTTTTGATTAAAGTCTTGCTGATTGTGTTTTTCGTATCATAAAAGCAAGAATAGTGGACATAATTATTGCAGAAACACTTTTCTTACCAACCATGATATTAATGAGATATAATGTTGATGAAATGAATAATAGCAATATGAGAATTTTACTACAACTAATGATAATAATACTGATAACAATAATAGCAATAATGATAATGATAATGAAAATGATAATGATAATGATACTAATGAAAATTATAATAATGATAATGATAATAATGATAATGATAATAATGATGATAATAACAATACTAATAACAAAAATGATAATGATACAAAAAATAAGGATGATGATGATAATGGTATTCAGATAAAATAAGTAAATCAATGAAATTATGATAATGATGATAATGATGAAATGGTAATAATGAAAACAATGGTGATGATGATAGCAATAATAATAATGATAAAAATAATACTATTGGTAATAATTTTACTCGACAGAAATAATGACAAGTTGAAAACAAAAACAGCAACAATACTAATGGTGATAGCAATGGAAATGATGCTGATGATCATTGCGACAAAGATAAGGAAAATAATTAATATCATTTTGATATTGAAAGAATAAAAGGAATATATATATACATATATATATATATATATATATATATATATATATATATATATATATATATATATATATAAATATATATATATATATATATGTATATATATATATATATATATATATATATATATATATATATATATATATATATATATATATATATATATATATATATATATATATATATATATATATATATATATATAAATTATATGTAGGGATATGATTATTTATAAAAGTATTTTTCAAGAAAATTATTTGGAAATATATCAGGAATTGTCTTTTTCAGACATTACCATTAAACGAATTTAAGAAATAGGAGGGCAGCTTCAACTCATATATATCTTAAATATAGGAGAACTTTATAAGGCCATCAGGGAAATACTTTAATGAACTGGTTACTTTTAATATGTCATGTTTTTGGCAGAAATTCTTGCGTAATCTACAGCTTGGAGGGTTGGTATATTCTCTTTCTGGTTGTACTACCTAATAGTTCTTTTGTTAACGTTAAATTTTCCTCTTTTATGCGCTCCTTGTGTTTGTCGTGAATTATGGCAGTCACACTTTAGTGCTGAAAACGGCTGTTTGTGAATAAGGTGTTATTTGCGGTAGAACAACAGCGGCTTTTGTTTGTTACCTCACACACACACATTCTCTCTCTCTCTCTCTCTCTTTCTTTCTCTCTTTCTCTCTCTCTCTCCCTCTCTCTCTCTCTCTCTCTCTCTCTCTCTCTCTCTCTCTCTCTCTCTCTCTCTCTCTCTCTCTCTCTCACACACACACACACACACACACACATACACACAGTCACCAGTTTACAAATTGTGGAGAACATCTGCCAGTGACTGTGCTGATGATGCTCCTGACCTTCCACAAGCCCGGGGGAGCGAGATAGCATTCCAAGAGGTGCGAGAAGTGTCCATCCTGATGACAGGCAATTAATATATCTATTAATTAATTAACCCATAACCAAGATACAGGAACAAAGGAGTCATTGAATTGAGATTAATTCATAAACGCTTTTAAGTGATTCTTTGATTTTACCATTTGTACTTATTGGAGGCAAGAGGGATTATTTCTGTACGGATTAGTATTACCTCTTTTGTCCATTTGTTTGATTTCTGTTCTCATATTATTAGAAAACGAAATACAATATTTTCTTTTGTTAATCAAAGTTAGAAAAGATTCACCTGCTTTATCCCTAAATAAGCTACACAATTGTAGGGGTCCGAGGACACAGTAAAATTTTCTTAAGGGTGCGGCCGGAAAAAAAGGTTCTGCTCTACGCTGTACCTTGTTTAACAGGACAAGTAAATAGGTAAAACACACAAGATCATTCATAATTCCATTTAATATGATCATCATTATTCTTTTTGCTTTACAGTATTAACGTTTGTGTTAAAGAAAAAAAAATTGAAGCAGACTCCTGGATAGTAGCGTCTGAAGATTATGTATACTCGTCCGTGTGTGTGTATACTTACATACATATACAGGTCTAAATACATGGAACATTGTTCATCATATCTCTCTCTCTCTTTCCCTCCCTCCATTCATCCTACCTTCCTTCTCTCTCACTTTTCCCCCATCCCTCCCTTTCTCCACTCCCCCCACTCTCTCCCTCCTCCAAAAAAAGAAAAGAAAGAAAAAAGAAGAAATCGATCTAGCCGTTGCGAGGGAGTTCGTGATGTAAAAGGGGATTATTTTTAATAAAAAACCATTTCGTCAAAATTTGATCTTTGATTTCAAATGATGGCATGTATAAAAGACCATTTAGCTCGAAGACCAAACCATGTGGCTTTTCCTTAATCACGTGACTTGGTCTATAAGCTAAATGGTCTTATATACATGTCATGCACATGATGGACTTAATGTACAATGAAAATTATTAGGATGAGTAGTTTTGCCAACACCCGCCACGCAATAGATTTAAATTTCGAAAAAAAGCGCGGGAAAATTCGATGACGTCATAAAAGTTCTTTTCTATGGCGACCTTCTGCATTTTCTTATCTCTCTCTCTCTCTCTTCATTCACTCACAGTAGTATGTTTGTCTTTCTTTCTCTCTTTCTTAATTATTCACTTATCCTTTTTATTTTTTATTTATTTATTTTGTTTTACCTCACACTCAAAAAATCTTTCTGTTATTCATTGTTTAATATCTCTCGCTCTTTTTACCATTTTCTTCTCTATATATTTATCCCTCATGCATTTACTCCTCAATACACACCATTTCCTAAATTTTGTTATGGCCGAACCGTAAACATCAATAGCTTGCTTGTCCACTGTTAAATCATTTGAATTTTCTGGATCAAACTGAAAAAAAATCTCTGCAAAACTGGCTGTGTTATAATTAGCGTTTTGTATAAAGCAAATTTTCAGTTTGAAAAGTTTAACTGATTTGCGAAAATATCAGTCGTTTCCTCACCAAGGCGCCATAGAAGTTTGGGAAAATTTCCTACTGTGACGTCATCAATTCATCTTGCGTTTTCGTAATTCATTGTGACGTCATAACATGTTCCCTCGCTTTTCAGGAATTCATTGTGACGTCATAAAATGTTACCACGTTTTTCTAGAATTCATTGTGACGTCATAGAATATTCCCGCGTTTTCCTGGAATTAATTGTGACGGTCATAAAATATTTCCGCATTTTTCTGGAATTCATTGTGACGTCATAACTTATTCCCGCGTTTTTCTGGAATTAAGTGCGACGTCATAAAATGTTCCCGCATTTGTTTCAGTGGACGGACGATCTTTAATAGTAATTTCAGCCCAAACCACTTATCAGATTAGATTTACTTTTTATTAACAAGAGTGGTACCAAAGAGTGGAATTTAAGTTACCAACGGATTTAAGTAGAGCACATTCCCATTCGCCTTAGGAAGGTTGTACTCTACTGGAATGTGATAAATATGCATGTACAACACTTACACACACCAAATACGCACACAAGGACGTACACACTCAAACACACAGACACAACGTGCAAACATTACACTCATACACACACAAAGACAAACACACACACACATATATGCACTTACACACACGCACGCGCGCGCACGAACACACACACATACATACAAATACACACACACACACGCACACCGCCCACAAACACACACACACACACTCATACACACAAAAACACACACACACACGCACACACAAACATACACACACACAAACACACACGCACACACACACAAGCACAAACACACACAGCACAAACACACACACACACGAACATACACGCGCACGCACACGCGCACGCACACACACACACACACACACACACACACACACACACACACACACACACACACACACACACACACACACACACACACACACACACACACATATATATATATATATATATATATATATATATATATATATATATATATATATATATATATATATATGTATGTATGTATGTATATGCATCAGCTAACCCGATTCGGGTTCCGCCACAAAGGTTTCCATTTGTGAATTAATTGAAAAGCGACACCGAGCTGCGTCGGGGACCTAGAGCTTCCTATTCTGTCTCTCACCATCCTTTCCTCTCTCTCTCTTCCCCTTTCTTCCCCCCTCTCTCTACCCCTTCTATCCCCATCTTCTCTTCCCTCTTCTCTCATTATTGCTTTTCTACCATTCTCTTGCCTTTTCCTTATATTTCTTCCGTTATCATGCCTCTTATCCTTTTTTTTTGTTCTTTTCCTTTCACTTTTATTCCTCTTTTTTCTGTCTTTACTCCTCACTTTCCTTTCTTCCTTTTCTTCTTCTCTTCTCGTGTCTAACCCTGTACCCTTCATCTCATTTTCCATCTCTATCTGTCGTCCTCTTCCCTTCCAAAATTCTTTTTCCCTTTCATTCTCTTTCTTTCTCTTACCTCTCTTTCCTTCCTACCCATCCCCTTCTCTTCCTTCTCTCCCTTTCTCGTCCACTATTTTTCACGCTCTCTTCTCTTCTCTTGTCTCTCTGTCCTCCCCTTCCCTCCATTCCCTTTCCGACATTCTCTCAATCCTCTGCTTTCACTTCCCTTTTATTTATCTGCGCTTCCCTCCTCTTCCTTCTGTCTCCTCATCCCTTCTTTTTCAAAATTCTCTCCAGCCCCTTGTTCCCTCCTCTTCTCTTGCTTCTTTCTCCTCTCATTCCCCACCTGTCCCCCCTTTCAGCGGTTACCCCATTCTCTTCCTTCCCTATTTCTTGTCTTTATCCAATTTTCATTATATATCTATTTCCCCATTCCTTCCTATTCCTTCCCAACATTCTTTCCACCTTTCCTTTCTCTTCTGTTGCCTCTCTCTCTCCTCCCCTCCACCTCTTCTTCGCTTCCCTCATTTTCTATTCTAGCACTATCCCCTTCCCCTTCCTTCTCTTCTCCTGTTTCTCTCTCTCTCCCTTCCATCTCTTCTTCATTTTTCTCCCTTTCTTTTACGCTCTCTTTCCCACTCCCTTTCTTCCCATCTCTTATCTCTCCTCTCTTCCACTTTTCCCCTTTCTCTTCCATCCCCCTTCTTCCCTTCCCTGCCCTGCCTCTCTCTCCCCCAACCTCTCAGCCCCTTACCCCCCTCGTTCACTACCCCCCCCCTTCGTTCAAAAGTGTGAAAAGATGATTAAAAACATAACAGTGGTTGAGAACTCTTTGATTTGTTTTTGTATTGTTGTTGTTATTTGTGTCCCTGTTTGCATTCGTTTCATGTTATACGTGTCATGGGTTTTGATATGTATATATGTAGGCCTGAACATGTTTGTGCGAAAGCGTGAATGGATGGCTTCAATTAGTTCGGAATGAATTGGTAATCAAATGTACTGTTTATGTAATTTCACTATAATTATATTAGCAGAGCATGAAATGAGCAACATATTTCACCAATCAGTTACAAGCACGCGTGTTCATAAACACACACGCGCACACGTGTGCACGTCTTCATAGCCTCACACACACGCACTCACTCGCATACAGACATATCCACATACAAAAGCACACACACACACGCACGCACGCACACACACACAAACACACACACATCCGCACGCAAACACACACACACACACACACCCGCACGCAAACACACACACACACACACACACACACACACACACACACACAAACACACACACACGCAAACACACACACACGCACGCACCCCCTCAGCAAACACACACATGAAACTACCTGCACAAACGAAACTCATCTCCATACCTTTACATGTATGTATACAAACCGGACACGCATTCCGTTGTGTGTACTCCAGGAGCACAAGAATACATGTTTACGGAATACTCAGTCCTTATTCGCGGTCAGTAGGATCCGGGTACTGACCCCTCCTCCTCTCTGTCTCTTTCTTCTTCCTCCTTTTACTGTTCCTTGCTTTTCTTCTTTATTAACCTTTTACTTCTCTCTCTATTTCCGTTTCCTGTCATTCCAATCCTTTTCTAAATCTCGTCTCCCTTTTTTCTCTGCTAGTTCTTCGTTGTCTCTCATCCTTACTCTCCTCTCGTCTCTCTTCTCTTTCCTCAATCCTTCCCTTCCCTCGCCTTCCTTCCTTCTCTTTATCTTCTTCTCCTGCGCTCCCTTCCCTTTCTCCCTTCCCACCCTCGCCTAACCCTTCTCTCTCCCTCGTCCCTCCCTGTCCACCTCCCTTCTCTCTCTGTGTGTGTCTCTCCCTCTTTCCCTGTACGTTCTCCTCCCCTTCCCCTCCCTCGCCTCCCCTTCTCTCTCCCTCCTCCGACACTCTCCACCTCCTACTCCCCCTTCTCCATCCTCTCTTCCCCCTTTTCCCCTTCATTCCACCTAACCTCCCTCTCCTCCCCTTTCTCTTCTTGCCCCCTTTGTCTCCTCCCCTTCGCTCCATCTCCACCCCTTCTCTCTACCCCCTTCCCCACCCACGCTCTTTCCCGTTCTATCCATCCCCTTCCCCCTTCTTTCCCGTTCTATCCATCCCCTTCCCCTCTTTTTCCTCCCCTCCCTCCCTATCCACCCCCTCCCCCTCCTTCCCCACCCTCCCCTCCCCTCTCTTCCCCATCCTAGCCCCCATCCCCCTCCTTCCCCACCCTCCCCTCCGTCTCCTTCCCCACCCTCCCGTCCCCTCTCCTCCCCATCCTAGCCCTTTACCCCCCCCTCCTTCCCCCCCCTCCCCTCCCCTCTCCTCCCCGCAACATTGCAATCCATCCCGAGTAGGAAATGTTGCATAGCGTGTGTGCAACCTGACGGGAGGAAGCGCCGTAGGGACTGTGAGCTCTGACAATAGTAAATGATCAAACCTATTACGAAACGGCGTCACAAACCGGTGTGGAATCTATGTTGCAAATTTATTAAACCATTGTGTGATATCTTTTTTTTTTTTTTTTTTTTTTTTTTGGAGGGGGGGGGGTTGGTGTGGGTTTTTCCTTTTTTTTTGGGGGGGGGAGGGATATCTATCTTTTGTTTGGATGTCGTCTGTTTTTGTTTTATTTCTGTTGTTTTTTGTTATTCCTATTCTTTGATTGGTTATTTCTATATTTCATTCCTGTTTTTGCTTGGTTATTTCTGTTTTTGCTTGTTCTATTTTATCTTATTTCTGTTTTGTTTTGTATTTTATATATTTGTTTTATCTATGCTTTTGTTTAGTTATTTGTGGTTGTTGTGATATTTCTGTTTTTGTTTGGTTATTTCTGTTTTATTTTGGTTATTTTTTGTTCCTTATTATTTTTATTTTTATTTTCTGTTTTTTTGTTAGTTTAGTTTTAGTTTCGTTTCGTTATTTGTTTTATTTTGTGTTTTTTCTTGATTTTATTTGTTCTTTTTTTTTTTGCTTTTGCTCTATTTTTGTTTTTTATTTCTGTTTTTGTTTGATTATTTGTTTTTTGTGTTATCATTTCTGTTTTTTTTTCTTATTTTTGTCTTTTGTTTTACTTTTTGTTTTATGATTAATTTGTTAATTTGTTTTATTCTTCTCGCTTTTCTCGTTAACAGTTGAGCCGATATTTCTTTGATTAAAAGTTGTCGTCAACCTTTATTGATATTGTTAATGCTTTTATTATCATCCTCTTCATCTCTATCTTTATTTTCATCTATTTTTTTTAAATTAATTTAATTTTTAAAATCTTTATCTTCCTTTTTGAAAATCTTCATCTTTATCTTTATCTTCAGTTTCACCTTCAACTTTTTCTTTATCTTTAATTCAATCTTCATCACCTTTATATTTAGGTTTAGTTTTATCCTTGTGTTTATCCTCATCATATTTCTAATCCCCCTCATCATCAACAGTACATTTTTTCATTAGTTTTATTATCATTATTATTATTACTATTATCATAGCTTTTATTATTGTGATTATTATTATTATTATCACTTTTGTTATTATCATTATTACTATAGTTATTATTATTATTATTATTATTATTATTATTATTATTATTATCATTTTTATCATCATTATTATTATTATTATTATTATTATCATTATTACTGTCGTTGTTGTTATCATCATTATTATTATCATTATTATTGTTATTGTTGTTGTTATCATCATTATTATCATCTTTATTATCATTAATATTATCATAACTAGGGTGTTGATGATGATTACTATTATTGTTATCAGTATCATCCTATTATTATCATAATAATCGAATACTACTAATGCTATTACTACTGCAACTACTACTTTTATCATTATTATAATTGAAATTATCGGCATTCTCCTTATCATAACCATCAACATCATAGTAGTAGGATAAATTGACAGAATTTCATTAAATCATTATTTTCATTATATTGATAAAAAATGGCCGATATTCTTATTGTTATTTCCACGTCACTAAAAGGGTAAATATAACTTTAATACGTTATTCTCTGTCATTGTTTCGGTTCTACTTTATTCTAGGTTTCGTCTGTTCCATTTACATTCCAGGGAACTGGAATGTGCTCTCCCAAGGCCCTGTCTTTGTGCTAAGTTTGTACAGCCACTTAACATGTATTCTACTGTTTCGTGATGTTCTGCCTTCGTTAGATGTTTGTGTTTTCTAGAATACATGAATGCCAATTGGTGTTCAGTCACGTGTTGTGTTGCAGTCAGACCGAGGATTATGAAAGCTATGTTGAAACTATTTTTTTTATGATTTTTTTTAAACGTTGAATGTACCCCGTTTTTTATACATTTTTTGCGGATTTGATTTTTCTTTTTTCTGAACCCTTTACTTTTGTTTGGATTTGTGTCTTGGTATTTCGTCTTGTATTATACTTTCTGTCGGAACCTTTTTCATCAGTGGTTCTCAACGTTCATCAGTAAATTTTGATTCTTTTCTTGTCAGGTGTAATCTGATCACATTGGTTCTCGGAAAAAAGTTCTTTGTGCAGTGTTATTCATTCTCTGTTTTATTCGACATTTTACTTTAATTAACCTTTTGGTTTAATCAGATTCCAGATGTGTAAGCTACCATTTTTGTAGGAACCTTTATTGCAGTATTTTGTTTAATTTCACTATTTAATTCCACTATTTCTGGAATTCAGGTATTTTTTCTTTTTTATCTTTATTTTTTTCCCACGGGGGTGTGTAAGTTTTAACGGAATTCGAATAATTCTCCTTTCGTTATAATTAGACGCTTGTAAGTGCTGGAAAACGTCTTTAAATGGAACAAATTTGTCTTGATTTACATGCAGTTGTCCTTTTTTCTTATTGATGTACTGTCCATTATAAAGTCTTGTAAGACTAAAATACATTTTACTCTTTATTCTAGCATTGCCTATATAATATCCGTGGTTCAGATTCTGAAAATGCGATGATGGGACTTTAAAATATAACAAAGAATAGCAATGAAATCGATTTTTTAAATATCTGTGTTGCAATGCTGATGATTAAGCATTGCAATTTTGTATGTGGAGAAGTTAATCCTCATAACTGATAAGGAAATATTGACAAGGATAATAATAATCTTTCTAATTGGTGATAGTAATGGTAACGGCAATGATAATAAAAAAATCTTATTAATGATATGATTATAATGATAATGATTATAATGGTGATAATATCAATGAAAATGAAAATTCAAATAATGGTAGTGATTATAATAATGCTACGGATAATGATGATAATAAATTCATAATAGTAATACCATTTATGATAATGGTATTACTACTAATAACATTAAGGATGAAACTAATAATAATGTTAATAACTAACAATAGGAATAATAATAATAATAATAATAATAATAATAATAA
>NC_091591.1:3924557-3932057 GCF_042767895.1 Penaeus vannamei | reverse complement strand
ATCACAAGTTGCGTGTTATTTTAGAGGAATTGGCAAGGCTAGAGAGAGGGAAATTTTCTTTGCCTTTTGCATCGATTTTAGGGGAAAATCCCTACATACAGTTTTCCTTTTCCAATGAATTTGCTTTGTTGCTTTAAATATGATCTCTTCTTGTATCATTTTCTTTTTTTTTAATCTGACTCTCTTTCTGATTTTTTTCTTTTTCCTTTCTTATCTCCTTCTTCTTCATTTCTTTCTTCTTTTTGTTTTCTTATCTCCTTCTTCATTTTTTCTTTTTGTTTTCTTATCACTTTCTTCTTTTTTTCTTCTTTTTGTTTTCTTATCTCCTTCTTCATTTTATCTTATTTTCGGTTTCTTCGCTCTCCTATTTTTTATATATTTTTTATGTCCTTTTTATTCTTCTCTTCTCTTCCCTTCTTGTTTTCTTTCTCTCTACTCATCCTCTTTATTCTTCTCCATCATCTTTCCTTTCCTTCTCCTCTTCCCTCCAATACCAGGAAAGAGAAAACCCACCGAATCGCCAATCCCATTTTGAGAAAAATAAGTAGATGAATAAAAAAAGGAAAGTGGTAAATCAATAAAAGATAAGACGTAAGGGCTAAATACCAACGACATGTCAATAAAAGTGCAATTAGAATAATCCGATTTTCTTCTTATATCATTTTATTTTCCAATCGGACTTTGTTTTTCTTTCTTTTTTTACATTTCATTTATCAACTGAATTTCATAATTTAATCATAATAACTTGATGAAGATTTTAAAAGTCAGATGATTAGTATACGGACGAGATTGGACGCACTTTGTCTCTCTCTCTTTCTGTCCCTTTCTCTTCCTCTCTCTCCTTTGTTTCTCTTTTTCTCTTTTCCTCTTCCTCTTTCAATCCATCTCTCTCCGATTCTTTCTCTCTCTCTCTCTCTCTCTCTCTCTCTCTCTCTCTCTCTCTCTCTCTCTCTCTCTCTCTCTCTCTCTCTCTCTCTCTCTCTCTTTCTCTCTTCTCTCTCTCTCTCTCTCTGTCTCTCTCTCTCTCTCTCTCTCTCTCTCTCTCTCTCTCTCTCTCTCTCTCTCTCTCTCTCTCTCTCTCTCTCTCTCTCTCTCTCTCTCTCTTTCTCTCTCTCTCTCTGTTACACACACACATACACACACACACACACACACACACACACACACACACACACACACATAGGCGCACACACACACACACACATAGATACACACACACACACACACATACACACACACACACACACACACACACACACATTCCTCTTCCCCTCACCTTTACTCCCTCCCTTGCACATGCTGACACCCTCTCCTTTCCCGTCTTAACAATCACTTCCCTTGCCCTTATTCCTCCCCACCCCTCTTCCCCTTCCCTCTCCCCTCGGGAATTGGCACTCCTTCCTCTCCCATTATCCTATTCTCCTCCTTCCCCTCTTCCTCCAGCCCCATTCCTCCTCCCTTAGCCTCCTCCCCTTCTATCCCTTTCCACAACTCCCACCCCACCCTCTCTCCCTTTCCCCTCCTTTCGCCACACTCCACTCCTTTATCTCTTTCCCCTTCCTTACCTCTTTGCCTTCCCCTCCTGTCACTCCACTTTTTTTTTTTTTTAAAATCCCTTCCCCTACCCTCCCCCTACCTCCCCCTAACACTCCCCCACAGTCCCCTACCCACTTTCCTGCCTCCACCCCTCACTCCCTCCTTCCCCCCACCCCTTTCCCACTCCCCTCACTCCTCCTTCCCCCCACCCCTTCCCCTCTCTCACCCCTCAATATCCCCTTCTCTTGCATCTTCTCACCTCCCTTCCCGCTTCCCTCCCTTACCCTTTCTCCCCCTTCCCCTTCCCTCCCCTCATCCCCTCTCCACCCCCTTGCTCCCTCTCTTACCTCTCATTATCCCCTTCTCTCTCCCCCTTCCCTCCTTACCCTTTCTCCTCTCCCCTTCCCTCCATCCCATTTCTCCCCTCCCCGCTCTTGCCCATCCCCCTTCCTTTCCTTGCCCTTTCTCCCCTCCCCTCTTCCCCCTCCCCCTTCCCTCCCCTTCCTCTTTCTTCCCTCCTCTCTTCCCACTCCCCCCCCTTACTTTCCCTTACCCTTTCTCCCCTACCCTTCTTCCCCCTCTTCCCTGCCCTCCCCTCCCCTCTTCCCCCTTCCCTTCCTCTTCCCTCTCTCCCTCTTCCCTTCCCTCACACTCCCTGTTCCCCTCCCTTACCCTTCTCCCCTCCCCTCTTCCCCCTCCCTTACCCTTTCTCCCCTCCCCTCCTCTCGGGAAATGGCTGCATGTTTACAATATTAAAGAGCTTTGGCTGTGTCATCATTTTCAGGAGAAGTCCCTCCCCTTGCTTCTCTCACGAGGACACTTTCTCACCTATTATTCATCTCCCTTTCGTGTCGCCATTCTCTCCTCCCTTGTTCGTATTTGGACTTATTATCATATTATCATGTCTTTGTCTTTGCTTATTTTTGTTGTTGTTGTGTTTTGGTTTCCGTTTTTTTTCCTGTTTCTGTGATTGTCTGTCAGACGGTCTGTCTGTCTGTCTGCTTATCTGACTGTCTGCCTGTCTGTCTGTTTGTTTCTCTCTCTCTCTCTCTCTCTTCATTTCTCTCGCTCTCCCTCTCTCCCTCCCTATCTTTCTCTCTTTCTCTCCCTTCCCCCCCCCCCTCTCTCTTTCTCTCTCTCTCTACACTCCCGTTTCTCTCTCTCTCTCTTTCTGTCTCTATCTCTGGCTCTCTCTCTCTCTCTCGTTCTCTCACTCTCTCTCCCCCCCTCCCTCCCCCTCTCATTCTTTGATCACGGTGATCATCTTCGTCATAATCATCTTCCATTTTCTCCTCCTTCCTCCTTTTCTTATTTTCTTATATTTCTCCCTCCCTCTTTTCGTCGACACTCTCCGCTTCTTCTTCCGTTTCCTCTTTCCTTCCCATTCCTTCTTCTTCCTTTCACATTTTTCCTCCTCGTTTCCTGACAAATGCGTGTGCCTGCCTAGCGGTTTTTGGTTTATTTCGTATCTTTATCTTCTTCTGGAGAGAGAGAGAGAGAGAGAGAGAGAGAGAGAGAGAGAGAGAGAGAGAGAGAGAGAGAGAGAGAGAGAGAGAGAGAGAGAGAGAGAGAGATAAAGATATATATATATATATATATATATATATATATATATATATATGTATATATATATATATATATATATAGATAGATAGACAGATAGACAGATAAATAGATAGATAGATACATAGACAGAGAAATGAATAGATAGATAGATAGAGATAGAGAGAGAGAGAGAGACAAACAGAGAGAAGAAAAGAGAGAGAGACAAAGACAGAGAGAGAGAGAGAGAGAGAGGAGAGAGAGAGAGAGAGAGAGAGAGAGAGAGAGAGAGAGAGAGAGAGAGAGAGAGAGAGAGAGAGAGAGAGAGAGAGAGAGAGAGAGAGAGAGAGAGAGAGAGAAGGAAGGACAAAGAGAGAAACAGAGAAAGAGAGAGAGATAGAAAAAGAGAGATAAAAAGAGAGATAGAAAGAGAGAGAGAGAAGGAGAGATAGATAGAGAAAGAGAATGAGAGATAGATAGATAGATAGATCAACTCATCATCATCATCACACCACCACTTCCTCCTCCTTGTGCTCCCCCCTCTTCTTCCTTCTCCTCCTCCTCCTCCCCATTTTCTTCCTTCTCCTTCTTACCCTCCCCGTCTCCCACCTCCCCCTGCCCATCCTTCTCCTTTTCCTCTTCCTTTTCCTATAACCTCCTCCTCCTCTTTCCTGCTTTTCCTTCTCCTCTTCCTCTTTTTTCCCGTCCCCCTCCTGTTCCTCCTCCTCCCCCTCCGCATTCTCTTTCCCCTCTCCTCCACCTCCCCATTTTGTTCCTCCTCTTCCATCTCCTCCTCCCCCTTCCCTTCCACTCCTCCTCTTCCATCTCCTCACTCCTTTCCTCCCTATTCCTCCTCCTCCCCCTCGCCATTCTCTTCCTCCTCTTCCATCTCCTCCTCCCACTCCTCCCCTTCCTACTCTTCCATCTCCTCCTCCTTTCCTCCCTATTCCTCCTCCTCCCCCTCCCCATTCTCTTCCTCCTCTTGCATCTCCTCCTCCCCCTCCCCATTCTCTTCCTCCTCTTCCATCTCCTCCTCCTTTCCTCCCTATTCCCCCTCCTCCCCCTCCCCATGCTCTTCCTCCTCTTCCATCTCCTCCTCCCCCCCCCCATTCTCTTCCTCCTCTTCCATCTCCTCCTCCTTTCCTCCTATTCCTCCTCCTCCCCCTCCCCATTCTCTTCCTCCTCTTCTCTCCTCCTCCCTGCCTCTCCTTCCTCCTCTTCCATCTCCTCCTCCTTTCCTCCCTATTCCTCCTCCTCCCCCTCCCCATTCTCTTCCTCCTCTTCCATCTCCTCCTTCCCCTCCTCCTCTTCGTCCCCTCGAGCAAGGAATGTAAAGCGAAAGGAGGCAAAGGATCAAAGTCTGCAGTTGACTTTTTACTCCAAAAGGAAAACCGGAAATTCTTCGGTACGTCTCTTATTTTCCTTCATCATTCTATCGTGTGGTTTTAGAGGACCGCGGGAGGTAAGTAACGGGGAGAAAGAGAGAGAAGGAGAGGGAGGTGGGAAGGAAGGAAGGTGGAAAGGAAGGAGGGAGGGAAGGAAAGAGAGAGAGTGTGTGTGTGTGTGAGAGAATGATAGAGAATGTGTGTGCGTGTGAGAGAGAGAGGGATATATATATATATATATATATATATATATATATATATATATATATATATATATATATATATATATATATATATATGTATGCATATATATATATATATATATATATATATATATATATATATATATATATATATATATATATATATATATATATATATATGTATGTATATATATATATATATATATATATATATATATATATATATATATATATATATATATATATATATATATATATATATATATGATATATATATATAGATATAGAGAGAGAGAGAGAGAGAGAGAGAGAGAGAGAGAGAGAGAGAGAGAGAGAGAGAGAGAGAGAGAGAGAGAGAGTATATATGTGTCCACATAAATACAATGCATATTCCGTACATCCTTCAACACACAAAAGAGACAGGAATGTTTCACAGACAAGACATGTCTCAGGATAAAAGTTTCTGCAACTACAAGCAACATTTTTATACGTTTGCGCTCTCCGCATGCAGCGCACATGCACATCTTCCTTTTCTATCATGTGAGTTGGCCAAAGCAACAGCAACAACGAAACTGAATATCGAATCAGGTGATGAAACGACTGGTAACTCAAAATGATGAATTCTGTCATTTTATTTGTCATGTTGCAGCCCTATGTTGGTCACAGTTAGGGGATATGGTGGGGATTCATGTTTGGGAATCTGGAGCTTTAGAGTAAGGAGAGAGTGCGGGTGTGTCTTAGAGGAAGGGGGTAAAGGAGAGGTTGAGGGCGAGTCTTTTGTATGTCTGTCTGTCTGTCTCTTTCTATCTTTGTTTGTCTGTCTGTCTGTCTCTCTCCGACGAGTTCTCCCATCAGCTCTCTCTCTCTTTCTCTTTCTGTCTGTCTCTGTCACTCTCTGACTGTTGCGCATTCTTTTTCTGTCTATATCTTTCTTTCTGTTTATCTATCTGTCTGTTTTTGTCTGCCTCTCTCTCTCTCTCTCTCTCTCTCTCTCTCTCTCTCTCTCTCTCTCTCTCTCTCTCTCTCTCTCTCTCTCTCTCTCTCTCTCTCTCTCTCTCTTCCTCCCTCCCTCCCTCCCTCCCTCCCTTCCCTTTTTTCCTTCTTCCCTCCCTCCCCCTTCCTTCCCTCTCTTCCTCACTGTAGGTGTGTTTATCCGTTTGCATGAGCGGGTACACAATCATATCCATGTAGATACGATCACACTCCAGAGGAACGCACGCTAATAGAGATCATCAAAGAGTTTACAAAGCAGATATTAAAAAAATGTCATTTGCAAAGGATTTCGCCAATTACTCGTCTGTTGATTTATATCTCCTTTTTTCCCGTTAAATCCACGTGGCAGAAATATGTGAAGGAATATTTCACCAAAGGAGAGACATGAGAAAAAAAATTGAAAAAAAGAAGGAAAATTGAAAAGAGAGAAAAAAAAAGAAAGAAAAAGAAATAAAAGGAATTAAAATGCTTTGATAAAAGAAAGAGATAGAAAGAAGTGCAAGAAAAAAAATAACACACATAAAACACGAAGGAAACTTTAAAAACAGTAATAAAAAAAGTAAAAAAAAAAAAAAAAAAAAAAAAGAGAGAGAGAGAGAGAGAGAGAGAGAGAGAGATGTGAGAGGAAAGAGAAAACGAGAGTCAAAGCAAACCCCAAAATTGTTTTATCATGGACTGTTGGAAACTGGAAGAGGCTGTAACACTTACACGCGACGAGCTAGGTTCGTCGCGTGCTGAATGTTAAACTCGACGATGGGGAAGAGTAAATAGAAGGGGAGGGAAGAAAGAGGGAATGGGAGAGTAGGGGAGAAAAAGGGAATGGGAGAGTAGGGGAGAAAAAGAGAATAGTAGAGTAGGGGAGAAAAAGGGAATGGGAGAAGAGGAGAGAGAGAGAGAGAGAGAGAGAGAAAGAGAGAGAATGGGAGACGAAGAGAAAGAGAGAGTGGAGGAGGATGGGAGTAAGAGAAAATGGGAGAAGAGGAGAGAGAAAGGAAGAAGGAGTGAAGATGGAAGGAAGAAAAATTAAGAAACGGATGGAAGAGGAAAAAAAAGAGAGAGAATAGGAGTGGAAGTGAAGAGGGAATTGGAGTGGAAGTGAAGAAGAGTAAATGAGAGAAGAGGGGAAAAAGAGGGATTGAGAGAGGAAGAAAGGAGCTGAGAATGGGGGAGGAATAGAATACGAGTAAATGAGAGAGGAGAGAGGAGGATGAAAGTGAGGAGGAAGGAAGAAAATAGGATGGGAAAAAAAGAAAAAGGAAGAGGAGTGGAAAAAGAAAGAATGGGGAGGAAGGGAAAAAGAGAATATATAGAAGAAGTGGAGGAAAAGACAATATGAATAAAGGAGAGATAAAGAAAGGGAAAGAAGAAAGAGAGATAACGCAGGAGAAGAGAAGGAGACGACAATTAAGGAGTTAGGAACGAAGAGAAAGCTAGGGAGAAAAGGAGGAACAGAGAATAAGAGGGGAGACAGAGAAAAAGCAGGAAGATGGAGGAATAGAGAATGGGATAGAACAGAAAGAGAGGCAGAGAGAGAGAGAGAGAGAGAGAGAGAGAGAGAGAGAGAGAGAGAGAGAGAGAGAGAGAGAGAGAGAGAGAGAGAGAGAGAGAGAGAGAGAGAGAGAGAAGAGAGAGAGAGAGAGAGAAAGAGAGAGAGAGAGAGAGAGAGAGAGAGAGAGAGAGAGAGAGAGAGAGAGAGAGAGAGAGACAGAGAGAGAGAGAGAGAGACAGAGAGAGGAAGGAGGGGGATGATAAAAAGGGGATAGATAGATCAATAAGAAACAACCAGACAGAGATAGATAGAGACTGTTTCGACACAAAACAACCATTAATTCCAAAGAAAA
>NC_091591.1:3868835-3871335 GCF_042767895.1 Penaeus vannamei | reverse complement strand
AGGATGAGGTTTAAAATAGAGTGGATTGAGTGAGTAAAAGAGAGTTTTGGAGTGCGAAGGGAGAGGGAGAGATGAGAGAAGGGGAGAAGAGTACCTCTAGTTCTTATTTATTTCATGGAATTTACACGGGGCCTGCTAGTCATTTTCTTAGCATTATTGTCAGTGCCATAGTTATAATCATTATTATTATCACCATCAACATTGTTAACATTATCATTATCATTATGATGATTATTATTAATGTTATTATCATTACCATCATCATCATCAGAGAGAGAGAAAGGTTATATATATATAGAGAGAGAGATAGAGAGAGAGAGAGAGAAAGAGAGAGAGAAAGAGAAAGAGAAAGAGAGAGAAAACGAGAGAGAGAGAGGGAGAGAGAGAGAAAGAGAAAGAGAAAGAGAACGAGAGAGAGAGAGAGAGAGACTGAAAATCCATGAATATGCAAATCAGTCAAGGGATATTCCTCATCTTCTTCCACCTCCAAAATTCCCTCGATCCTTGTTTGTAATGCAAGAAGGGAAGGAAAGACTTAGGAGAAGAAACCCTTTTATGTTTTGCTTTTTCTTCTTCTTAAGTTAATGGTGATTAGTTTTGCCTTAAGTGTAAAGTCTGTAATGAGGCTATAAAGTGTGTTTAATGATCCACGTGTAAATAAAATGAAGATTACGTGAGTTTGATGATAACAGTTATGGCAGAGATACTTCAGATAACGAAGTAAATATGGTGGTTTTTCATATCGGAACACAACGAAATCACAACAATAAAAAAAACAATCAAACCTAAACAAAGATAAACACATACCTTAACAAAGATCTTGATATCAAACTCCATTCAGAAAAAAACACGAAAAATAGACTTGGTCTCTTAACCCATTCATGACGAGCAGGAAACGTCTTGAAGAAACACGCGTTTTAATTACCTAATTAACAGACACTACCTCTTTCTCTGCCATTTTTTCCTTCGGGTATTAGGGGGTGCCCGAGTCTTCTTCCTTAAACCTGTGTTACAGTCAAGGAGCTCATTACCTCTGGATGATGAGAGAGGTATTTTGCCCCTTTTGACGTTATTATCGTCACTATTATAGTCTTGTTTGCGCGCCGGTGAGAGGAGGGGCCGGAGAGGGAGGGAGAGAGAGATGGGGGAGCGGAGAGGGAGAGAGAGAGAGAGATGGGGGAGCGGAGAGGGAGAGAGAGAGAGATGGGGGAGCGGAGAGGGAGAGAGAGAGATGGGGGAGCGGAGAGGGAGAGAGAGAGATGGGATTGGGGGAGCGGAGAGGGAGAGAGAGAGATGGGGGAGCGGAGAGGGAGAGAGAGAGATGGGGGAGCGGAGAGGGAGAGAGAGAGATGGGGGAGAGGAGAGGGAGAGAGAGAGATGGGGGAGCGGAGAGGGAGAGAGAGAGATAGGGGAACGTAGAGGGAGAGAGAGAAATGGGGGAGAGGAGAGGGAGAGAGAGAGACGGGGAGCGGAGAGGGAGAGAGAGAGAGAGAAGGCAGCGGAGATTGGGATTGAGAGAGGCAAGAGAGAGGTGGATGGAGGGGAGATAAGGAGAGGAAAGGGAGAGGTGAAAGAGAAGGAGAAGGATGGAGAGAGGAGGGGAGAAGTGGATAGAGAGAGGGGGAGAAGGGATGGAGGATCTGAGAGGAGAGAAAGAAGGAACGGAGAGAAGAGGGAGGCGGGGAAGAATGGAGATGGGAGAGGAGAGAGAGGGGGAGGGGGTCGGGAAAGAGGATGAAGAATGAAGATGAAGAGAGAAGTCAAGGGAAGGTAGGAGAGTTGGGAGGAAAAACAGGAAAGGAGATACTCGGAAAGTGAACGAAGAGGAGATAGAGAAAGATGGAAAGATTAAAAGAGAGAGAGAGAGAGAGAGAGAGAGAGAGAGAGAGAGAGAGAGAGAGAGAGAGAGAGAGAGAGAGAGAGAGAGAGACAGAGAGAGAGAGAGAGAGAGAGAGAGAAACTAAAGGAAGAGGGAAATAAGCAACGATAAAGAAAGTGGGAGAGAAAGAAAGTTAATTTGAATGGGAGAAAGAAAAGAAATTAGATAGCTGAGAAGAGAGAAAAATAAAGAAAAGAAGAAAAAGATATGAAAGGTAACGGAGAGGAGAAAGTTGCAAAGGGTGGGAGAGGGAAAAAGATGGAGAGAACGGAAAGAAAAATGAGAGTTACAGGCAAGGTAAATATAGAAACTGTAAGAGCGAAAATGATTGAAAGAATTTCGGGCAAATACACGCGGACGGAATGGGGAATAGAGAGAAAAAGGAAAAGTGTTGGGAAGAGAGGAAAAGGGAGAATGTAGAAGTTAGTATATATAATAAAAAGTGAGAGAGGTAAAAGAGGAGTTACAAACACGTGAAAGATTCAAGGAAAGAGGGGAAGGAGGAATAAAAGAGAAAATGAGAGAAGAGTAATAACTGGAAAATAGAAGTGATCAAGGGATTGAGGAGAGAGGGAAGCTAGAGAGAAGAGAAGCAAAAGAGAGGGAAAAAAGAGAAATAGA
>NC_091591.1:3808835-3811335 GCF_042767895.1 Penaeus vannamei | reverse complement strand
GGTTTAAATATGCATTTGTGGGATATTTTGGAATATTTAAATAATTTAGTTAAATTATGCACAAACTTGTTCTCTTTCCCGACGCTTCCCACCTATACCCGTTCCTTACACTCCCGCTATTACTATCACTACCATCCTAAACCCCCTCCCTCTCTCTTAACCCCCACCCGTTAATCCCCCCTTCCTCTCTACCTATTTTCAATATTTCTAGTCCGCTAGTGTTAAATTATTTTTTGCAGTGATAACGTTAAATATTTTTTCTTTTCGTATCTATATTTATACAAAAACAGTGTGCCTTGCTCATTTGTATGTTTATATGAATAACTTTAGTATTTTTTATGCATAAAGTGTTATATTCGTTTTATAGTGCGAATGACCTCACATGGTTGTTCAGGTGAAATCAAGTCAGGTCCAATAACATTGTGATTTTATCATTATCCCGTTATCAACGTATTTACGGCAGAGTGATGAATTTACTTCCGGTTTGCATGAATATATCGGGAACTATAATAATACTAGCATAATTCAACGAATTGTTTTTACATTATTATTATAGTATATTTGTGCATATTCCGAAGTATATTTCGATAATTATTCGCCTTCTTTATAGATATATTTTTTTCTTTAACTATTCATGTTCATTTATCTGTAATTTGATTATTGTGTACTTGTTTTTCACAATATTATTTAGTCTCGTATATACTAGCTCTTGCTATTTTAACGTATATTTGGTTAATGACCTCACTTGACCTTACTCAGGTAAAATACCCCTCCCCACCATCTGACTTCGCACAACTTAAATTACATTCAAGCTATTTGTATTTATATCTTATTAAGCTATCTCCGTGTTAGAGATTGATTATATTATACAGCTACTACGATTTCATATCGTTCCTGATTTTCGTTTATCTTAATCACAAACCTCACCTCATCATTATTACATAGTCCTTGGTGACGACCCCCAGCTGGGTATGGACATGTAATTAGGTTAAGATAATTAATGTTAAGTTGTTCTGTACGTGCAAAGATGCACACATCGCAAGAGGCGATCTACGCGCCGCGCCGCGCATTCTTATCGCTATACGTAAGATTATCGCTGGTATTCCCAACAAGACGGGATGCCCAATTTGCGTTCTGCGTATGAGCTGGATGATGTGTCCCTTCTACGGTTGGGTCATCACGTCATCACCTTCCTCAGGGAATTTATTTTAAGCATCATTTACAACCACGAGGGTTGTCTTTCGGGTCAGTTGTCTCAGGGAAGTTGACCCAAACCAGTCACCGTTTCATTCATCTTACGTACTAATTAAGGTACCATTTTTATGATTTCGCATAGTAGTTGATTAATATTGCAATTAACGTAAGTTCTTTGTTATTAGTGTGAATGTTTTTTTCGTATAGTCAGGTCGGCGACTATTTTCATTAAGCGCTATCCACATTGCCACCCCAACCTAACATACCTAACCCCACCCCCCATCCTCACCCATACCTCTTTTAGACCCCACCCCACCCCACCCCATCCTATCCTTAGCCTCCCACCCACCCACTCCTCCTCCCCTTCGCTTATTTCTTCCAACTTCCACGCCATCCTATTCCTTTTTTACTCACTCTCGCCTTACTTACTAATGACTAACAAAATCTATCAGCATTCTATTTTCTACTCGTGTGCTATACTCTGACTCACTCATTTCATAACTCCCACCCATTAACTCAACTCGTCTACGCACTCACGCAGCCACATGCGCACATCATCCCGCAAAAAACGTATGAGGACTGCATTACCTGTTTTCATTATTGCTTTGCCTCAAATTGCTCTTGGTGACGTGTGATAGACAACTTCAATGAAATGAAATACAACCACTATTAGTCAGATGTATAGCATATGCATTATTGCACTGCACACTTCTGAACTCTGCATTGTTGCATTTTTTCTTTTTTCCAAGGAAGTTCGTCGTTCAAGACAAGTCCTTGCGGACTGCGACACCTTTTGCTTCCTTTGTAGTTCTGCACAATGCTTATCTCTCGTAGATTTTCATCTCCTGCTATCTGAGACAATTGCAACTCAAGCAAGTCCTTGCGGACTATTGCAACTGTCTCCCTAAGCATGTTCCTCTGTCTATCCTTGGACAGTGAATTATTGAAAAAAATAAATAAAAATTGAAAAATCATGGAAATAACTGACAACACTCCTTGCCCCTGTCTCTCGCCCTGTCTCTGCCTCTGGTGTGCTTTTTTTCAGAGAAAGCCAGTCCATCCCGTCGTGAGCGACGGTTAGTAGCGTATGCCGAGCGATCTGAGGAACAAGGGTTTCCTTTCCGTCTCCACTGCTAGGGACCCGCGACCAGCGCTCGAAACCTACAGCTCAGTTGACCCAGGACACTTGACCGGGGCCCACGGCCCTGACCACACCTCTCCTTGGGGGCGCTCCCCCACGCGCGCCCCGCTCGGCGCCCCTCTTGGGCTTCCTTGCCCACAACAACCCGCGCCACGCTACCTTCCA
>NC_091591.1:3793835-3803835 GCF_042767895.1 Penaeus vannamei | reverse complement strand
CTCCCTCTCTCTCTTTCTCTCTCTCTCTCTCTCTCTCTCTCTCTCTCTCTCTCTCTCTCTCTCTCTCTCTCTCTCTCTCTCTCTCTTTCTCTCTCTCTCTCTCTCTCACCCTCTCTCTCTCTCTCTCCCTCTCTTTCAAACACATAAACTCTCTATCTCTCTCTGATACACACACATACCCAAATCCTCTCTCTCTCTTTCTCTCTCCCTCTTCCGCACAGAAAAAAATAATATCGTTATTTGGTCCAGCCGGAAAAAACATAAATGACATGCATAACGAGATATAAATTGATAGAAATGAAAAACATAATTGACAAAGTGATAAATAGATTTTCAATCACTAAATTCAAATTCATTCATTTCATTCTAATATTCTCTCGTTTAGGACCGGAAATAAATTAATACAAACGCTTGCACAAAAGTACGTATGTATGCATATCTCTCTATATTTCCCTCCCATTCCCTCTCTCTCTCCCCCCCCCCTCCCTCCCTCCCCCCTCTCTCTCCAAACACACACACACACACATCATCAAAAATACACATAAATAAACTAACAAATGCAAACATACACGCACACACACAAACACACACGCATGCAAATAATAAATCACGATGATGATAAATATAATAAAAAAAAGGATTCCTGCAAACGGAATGCATAATTTTTGTTAATCATCAGACACGTCTTTAAACCTTCTGAACATCCGACGTTCACTCTGATGTATCTACTTTCGTACACAAAGACAAAAACATAAACACTCAAACACGCACACAAACACACACACAAACAAATATAAACACACGCACACACTCTCAACAAATACATAGGCACACACACAAACAAATGCAAACGCACACACACTCAAACACACCTGTACAAGCATGGATTTAAAATAATGATAAATAAAACAAATAAAACTAAGCTTTGCTGCTAAGGAAATACATAATTTTCGTTAGTTATCAGACACATTTAATACCATCTGAACATCCAAAATCCACTCTGAAAATTGGTCATCGATATCTTTTTATTTCCAAGGACTTAGCCATCGTTGTTGCAAGCAAATGAACTGCATTTTTACATTGAAATTTTAACGCCCATTAATCATCCGAATGACGTCCACGGGCGGCGATAAAGCGAGTGTAATTGGCCGTTTTACATGTGTTTGATGTTTTAACTTGGTTTACCTTTGTGTTGCAGGAACTTCGTTTGCTGGAACATCTGTCCGTGCATTGGCATTCGATAATTGCTCTTTTGGAATCGTGTTTGTTATCACCTTCGATCTTTGCTATTTTTCTGTCGCGGTTTAATCTTATGATATTTTTTAATGGTCATTTTCTTTTTGTCTTAGTCTTTTCGTTTGACCAAATCTCTATTACATTTTTCTGTTATTAATTTTCTTTTTACACATTCATTGGTCACAACCGGTCAAATTATATATCGTGTAAAGAAAATGAATGTCAAAAAATAGCCAGAAATAATTGATTTAAGTACAATACCATTACTTAATTGATACCAGGTTTTGTAGGCTAACATCCCTTAAATTAACATGCCTTAAGTAGTAAGTTCATTGCGTACGCAAACCTTGCGAAATACCATTGGATTATTTTTTTCCTCCTTTCAAGTGACCAAAATTTGCTCAGTATATTCTCTCTTCTCATTCTTATTTCATTATCTTTCTCATTCTATATCATTTAGGTTTGCTTCTATATTTCTTTATATTTTTTCCAGCCAGTTTTATATTTCTCTTGATATTTTTTTACCTTTTATTTAATAAAAAAAGAAAAACTGGAAACTCAGCTCGGATTCTGAAATATTCCGATTCTCTAAATATGTTTTTTTCTTCTGAAAAATAAGGATGTAGTGTTATCACACACACACACACACACAGAAATCAGTATCGTCATTATTGCAAAGAATTTACTAACAATTGTTAGTCATTATTAATATAATTATTTAGGGGTTGAGGAATTCAGTAAAAAACAAAAGAAAAAAGGACGTTTCTTCTCCCATTTGCTCTTCTTTCTTCCTTTACCTGTTCCTCGTCGTTATAATCATTACTTGAATATAGTTGTTCAAAGGTACCAAAAAATATACAAAGAAGCTGAAAGATTCAGTTCTACGATTTTTCAATAGGGACAGAAAAGATAAAGAGGGAAAACAATCATAAATAGATTCATTGTGTGAAAGACAAAGGCAACGTTGAATTACAAATGGTGTTCACGGTGACGCAATTCCTGCAACACAACGGTAGACCAAGTTAACATCAAACACACGTGAAGCGGCCAATTACACTCGCTTTATCGCCGCCCGTGGAAGCCATTCGGATGATTAATGGGCGTTAAAATTTCAGAGTGAAAAATGCAGCTCATTTGCTTGCAACAACGACACCAAAGTCCGTGAAACAGGATGGGATTGATGATCATTATGCAATCGTGTTGGCAAGTTACACCCATACAGTTATGGCAACGAAAGGCATCCACGTTGAATGATAAAACACCGCTTCCGCTTCGTCCTGTGCAAGCGTTGCATGCAATGAGCAGAAACTTCTAAAAAGCGAAATCCCTTTGATGATGTGCAGGATGATGTCTGGATCGGTGCAGGAGATTCGAAAGAGCTGGATTGGAGAGACTTCGCTGTCTGGAAGTGGTGTTGGGGTTCCTTGAATCTTCGTGTGTGCTGTGAGCGTCTTCTGGAACGCAGACTCTCTTGTGTCTCTCATCCATTCGTCGTTCTGTGTCTCTGTCTCTGTTTTTATTTATCTATTTTTCCTTTCTCTCTCTCTCCCTCTTTCTCTCCACCAATTCTTCTGGGACTTCTTCACTCATTCTATGACTTCTTATTGGCACATCTTTTTGTTAGTCTGTATTTTCCATTTGATTAACGGAGGTACTTGTATGAACTATAGTTCAGTGCACAGGAAGAATATCAGTATTTGGTCCAGCTGAAAAACAAATAAAAAACATGATTGACAAAGAAATAAATAGATTTCCAATCACTAAATTTAAATTCATTCATTTTTTCCTAATATCCTATCTGGAAATGAATGAATACAAACGCTTACACAAAATTACATATAAATGCATATCTCCCTCTATTTCCCTCTCTTTCCTTCTTCCTCTCTCTCTTTCTCTCCAGAAACACACGCACACATAATCACAAACACATATACAAAAAAAAAAACAAAAAACACAGAGACACAAACGCACACATAAGCACACTCACAAATAAAAATACAAACATACACCCACACATGCATAAATCAAATAATAATGAAAATAATATGATAAAAGTTGCTGAAAACGAAATGCAAAATTTTTGTAATTTATCAGACATTTTAAAACCACCCGAACATCCAACATTCACTCTGCTGTATCTACTTACATTCAAATTAATCATCAATGACTCTGCCATTGTTGTTGCAAGCAAATGAACTATATTTTTTCACACTGAAATTTTAACGCCCATTAATCATCCGAATGGCTTCCACGGGCGGCGATAAAGCGAGTGTAATTGGCCGCTTCACGTGTGTTTGATGCTAACTTGGTCTACCGTTGTGTTGCAGGAATTGCATCACCGTGAACATTTGCAACTTGTCTTTGTCTTTCATTCTGAGTATATTTATATCTTCATTTTTTATCTCTTATCCCTCATGAAAAATCATTGCAGTTCCTGCAACACAACGGTAGACCAACTTAACATCAAACACACGTGAAGCGGCCAATTACACTCGCTTTATCGCCGCCCGTGGACGCCATTCGGATGATTAATGGGCGTTAAAATTTCAGAGTGAAAAATGCAGCTCATTTGCTTGCAACAACGACGCCAAAGTCCGTGAAACAGGATGGGATTGATGATCATTATGCAATCGTGTTGGCAAGTTACACCCATACAGTTATGGCAACGAAAGGCATCCACGTTGAATGATAAAAAACCACTTCCGCTTCGTCCTGTGCAATTGCAGGCGATGAGCAGAAACTTCTAGAAAGCGAAATCCCTTTGATGATGTGCAGGATGATGTCTGGATCGGTGCAGGAGATTCGAAAGAGCTGGATTGGAGAGACGTCGCTGTCTGGAGGTGGTGTTGGGGTTCCCTGAAAGGGTTCTCTGAATCTTCGTGTGTGCTGTGAGCGTCTTCTGGAATGCATACTCTCTTATGTCTCTCATCCATTTCTGGTTCTGTGTCTGTGTCTCTGTTTCTCTCTGTATATCTCTTTTTCCCTCTCTCCCTCTTTCTCTCCACCAATGCTTCTGGGACTTCTTACCTCTTTCTGTGAATTCTTATTGGCATATTTTTCTATTAGTCTGTATTTTCCATTTGATTAACGGAGGTACTTGTATGAACTATAGTTCAGTGCACAGAAAAAAATATCAATATTTGGTCCAGCTGAAAATCAAACAAATGAAATGTATAACGAGATATGAATTGATAGAAATGAAAAATATGATTAACAAAGAAATAAACAGATTTCGAATCACTAAATTCAAATTCATTCATTTTATCCTAATATCCTATCGTTTAGGTCTGGAAATGAATGAGTACAAACGCATACACAAAATTACATATAAATGCATATCTCCCTCTATTTCACTCTCTTTCCTTCTAACACACACACATATAAAAAAACACACACAGAGACACTCAAACGCACAGATAAGCACACACACACAAACAAAAATATAAGCATTCACGCACACACATGCACAAATAAAATAATAATGAGAATAATATAAAACAAAAAGTTGCTGCAAACGAAATGCAATTTTTTTTGTAATTTATCAGAAACAATTTAAAACCATCTGAACATCCAACATTCACTCTACTTACATGCAAATTAATCATCAGTGACTTTGCCATTGTTGTTGCAAGCAAATGAACTGCATTTTTCACTCTGAAAATTTAACGCCCATTAATCATCCGAATGGCGTCCACGGGCGGCGATAAAGCGAGTGTAATTGGCCGCTTCACGTGCGTTTGATGCTAACTTGGTCTACCGTTGTGTTGCAGGAATTGCAATGATTTTTCATGAGGGATAAAAAAGGGAAAACAAATATAAATAGATTCATAGAGTGAAAGACAAAGACATGTTGCAAATGACGTTCACGGTGACGCAATTCCTGCAACACAACGGTAGACCAAGTTAACATCAAACACACGTGAAGCGGCCAATTACACTCGCTTTATCGCCGCCCGTGGAAGCCATTCGGATGATTAATGGGCGTTAAAATTTCAGAGTGAAAAATGCAGCTCATTTGCTTGCAACAACGACACCAAAGTCCGTGAAACAGGATGGGATTGATGATCATTATGCAATCGTGTTGGCAAGTTACACCCATACAGTTATGGCAACGAAAGGCATCCACGTTGAATGATAAAACACCACTTCCGCTTCGTCCTGTGCAATTGCAGGCGATGAGCAGAAACTTCTAGAAAGCGAAATCCCTTTGATGATGTGCAGGATGATGTCTGGATCGGTGCAGGAGATTCGAAAGAGCTGGATTGGAGAGACTTCGCTGTCTGGAGGTGGTGTTGGGGTTCCCTGAATCTTCGTGTGTGCTGTGAGCGTCTTCTGGAATGCAGACTCTCTTGTGTCTCTCATCCATTCGTCGTTCTGTGTCTCTGTCTCTTTTTTTATTTATCTATTTTTCCTTTCTCTCTCTCTCCCTCTTTCTCTCCACCAATTCTTCTGGGACTTCTTCCCTCATTCTATGACTTCTTATTGGCACATCTTTTTGTTAGTCTGTATTTTCCATTTGATTAATGGAGGTACTTGTATGAACTATAGTTCAGTGCACAGGAAGAATATCAGTATTTGGTCCAGCTGAAAAACAAATAAAAAACATGATTGACAAAGAAATAAATAGATTTCCAATCACTAAATTTAAATTCATTCATTTTTTCCTAATATCCTATCTGGAAATGAATGAATACAAAGCTTACACAAAATTACATATAAATGCATATCTCCCTCTATTTCCCTCTCTTTCCTTCTTCCTCTCTCTCTTTCTCTCCAGAAACACACGCACACATAATCACAAACACATATACAAAAAAACAAAACAAAAAAACACAGACACAAACGCACACATAAGCACACTCACAAATAAAAATACAAACATACACCCACACATGCATAAATCAAATAATAATGAAAATAATATGATAAAAGTTGCTGAAAACGAAATGCAAAATTTTTGTAATTTATCAGAGACATTTTAAAACCACCCGAACATCCAACATTCACTCTGCTGCATCTACTTACATTCAAATTAATCATCAATGACTCTGCCATTGTTGTTGCAAGCAAATGAACTATATTTTTCACACTGAAATTTTAACGCCCATTAATCATCCGAATGGCTTCCACGGGCGGCGATAAAGCGAGTGTAATTGGCCGCTTCACGTGTGTTTGATGTTAACTTGGTCTACTGTTGTGTTGCAGGAACTGCAATGATTTTTCATGAGGGATAAGAGATAAAAAATGAAGATATAAATATACTCAGAATGAAAGACAAAGAAGTTGCAAATGGTGTTCACGGTGACGCAATTCCTGCAACACAACGGTAGACCAAGTTAACATCAAACACACGTGAAGCGGCCAATTACACTCGCTTTATCGCCGCCCGTGGAAGCCATTCGGATGATTAATGGGCGTTAAAATTTCAGAGTGAAAAATGCAGCTCATTTGCTTGCAACAACGATACCAAAGTCCGTGAAACAGGATGGGATTGATGATCATTATGCAATCGTGTTGGCAAGTTACACCCATACAGTTATGGCAACGAAAGGCATCCACGTTGAATGATAAAAAACCACTTCCGCTTCGTCCTGTGCAATTGCAGGCGATGAGCAGAAACTTCTAGAAAGCGAAATCCCTTTGATGATGTGCAGGATGATGTCTGGATCGGTGCAGGAGATTCGAAAGAGCTGGATTGGAGAGACTTCTCCGCTTTTGTTGCAGGTGGTGTACTGAAAGCGTCTCTTTGGGATACATTGTATCTCTTGTGTCTCTCCTCCCTCTTTCGCCCTCTCTCTCTCTCTCTCTCTCTCTCCCCTCCCCCTCCCCCTCCCCTTTCTCTCTCTTTTTTTTCTTTCCATCTTTGCTCCCCCACCCTCTCTTTCTCTCCCTTCCTCCCTCCCTTCCTCTTTCTCTCCATCTCTACTCCCCCACCCTCTCTTTCTCTTTGTGTTTCTACCTACCTCCCCCACTTCCTCTTTCTCTCTTCCTCCCTCTCTCCATCTCCCTCTCAGTTCCTCTGTTTCTGGCCGTCTCTGCACCTTATTGTATCTTTTCAATCCCATTGCCACGCTGAACGGAAGACATTACACGACTCCTGGTGTGGTATGTGTGCTCTTCATCGCACATGTTTGGCAGTTCATTCCACTACCCAAGCCAGTGACCTGAGCTTATATTAGGGTTTCACACTATTTAAATCTGATGCAGTGTGCGTTAGAGTGCGAACCCTCGTTACAATTACAACAGGTTATTCTGTCACTCCCTAAAACACTCTGACGTCATCGTAACAGCTGATTCTGCTTCCCGGACAGGTTTGGAACGTGTTATGGCCCTTAGTCGTAGGGTTAGGTACTCTTAACGACATAAGGCATAAGAGCTAATATTCTATTATTCTACGCTGGAGGTCGGAGGCTTTCCTTGTCTGAGGCTCGAGTGAAGTTAAGGACAATGTGTTTATTATGTGTTTATTATTTTCATTATATTACATTCGTTAATGAATCTGTTACTACTATATCCATTACTATAAATACATTTGTTATCTTTATCATTATTACTAGCAACGTTGCTATTACTATTTTATCATCTTTGTTATACTTGTTGATATTAGTTCTTATCATGAATGGTACTATTATCATTACTGTTATTATTTTTATTATCATTATTATTATAATTATTATTATCATGATTATTATCATCATGATCATTATTATCATTATCTATCGCTCTTATCAATACCATGATTATCGTCATTATCATCACAATCACTTTTATTATCACTTATATATGATCAATTAAAACTACTTTGATCAGCTTTTGTATGATTTATAATGACGGACTTAGCCATCGTTGTTGCAAGCAAATGAACTGCATTTTTACATTGAAATTTTAACGCCCATTAATCATCCGAATGGCGTCCACGGGCGGCGATAAAGCGAGTGTAATTGGCCGTTTTACATGTGTTTGATGTTTTAACTTGGTTTACCTTTGTGTTGCAGGAACTGCGTTTCCTGGAACATCTGTCTCTGGGTTGCTATTCGCCGTTTTTGTTTTTTGGTCTGTTTTTTTTCTCTCTTTTTCCTTTCTTTCTTTCTCTTTCGCATCCTCTCTTTTTCTCTTTCTTGCTTTCTCTCTTTCCCTCCCCCCCCCCCCTCTCTCTCTCTCCATCTATTTATCTCTTTTTATTTGATGTTAACTTGGTCTACCTTCGTGTTGCAGGAATTGCGTTTCCCGGAACATTTGTCCATGCATTGGTATGGTCTGTTCTTTTTTCTCTTCTTTCTTTCTCTCTCTCTCTCTATCGCACCTTCTCATTTTCTCTCTTTCTAGCTTGCTCTCTCTCTCTCTCTCTCTCTCTCTCTCTCTCTCTCTCTCTATATATATATATATATATATATATATGTGTGTGTGTGTGTGTGTGTGTGTGTGTGTGTGTGTGTGTGTGTGTGTGTGTATGAACACACGCACTCTCTGTCTCTTTCTTTTACATTTATCTTTTATTTATTTATTTATTATTATTTTTACATTTGAAATGTTCTTACTTTCACTTTTGTATACATATATACCGTATCCATACACACACCTTTGCACATGCATATGTCAAAAACACAATTCTCTGTTCTGATAAGACGAATGTTATTAATAGACTTCGTCTTATCTGTTATGACATCCACATTATAAAATTATTTAAATATCTGCATAAGCGCGGGATGCATTCACATGACGTCAGCAGAGGCACTCCTTGCTTCTCTCTTGTGTGTAGCATTCTTCAAGTCTCTCTCAGCATTTTTTCTCTCTACTTCATTCATTATTTTTTTTTACTCATTGTTTTTCTTTCATAGTTTCTCTCTCTGTCTCTCGCTCTCTCTCTGTCTCTCTCTCTCTCTCCCTCTCTTTCTCTTTTTTTTTTATCTCTCTATGTCTCACTCTCTTTCTGCATCATTCATTTTTTATTCCTTTATGCATTCATCCACACTTTTTTTCTGTAGTCTTATTCACATTCATTTTCTTTTCCTTTACATTTACTGAACTCTTTTTCCTTCCGCTGTTTTTTTCCGTCAGCTGCAGGTATCTGATGGCTTCCCATTCCACAAATCTATAACCTGAAATTTCTATCTGAAATATACAGGATTCCACCCTTTTCTCTCAGAAACATAGAGGATTCCACTCTTTTCTCTCTGAAATATACAGGATTCGACTCTTTTCTCTCTGAAATATACAGGATTCGACTCTTTTCTCTCTGAAATATACAGGATTCGACTCTTTTCTCTCTGAAATATATAGGAATCCAATCTTCCCTAGCTGAATCATATGATGTTCTACTCTTTTATAGCTGAAACCTACGGAATTTCACTCTTTTCTAGTTGATACATATTTAGGATTCCACTTTCTTAGCTTTTCTAGCAAAGACCTACAGGATTCCAACTCTTCCTTTGGTGAATTGTATATTCTACCTGTTTTAGCTCATTCGAATCGAAACATAATTGTTTGCACCTCAACATCTTTTATTTACAGAATTTGATTTAAAAAGTCTGATAAAATCTCTTTCGATTCCTCATTAGATGGGATGACACCGGCATTGACCAAACACCTACTGTGACGTCATGATCTTCTAACGACTTTCTAGAGTTCAATATTGTTCAATATGTCCGGGGAAAGTATTTTTTTTTTTTTTAATTGGCAAGAATTAATAAATCAAGTGAAAGAGTAGATATGATAAAATAATACATCGATTGTCAGTCTCCTTTAAGCCTCAAATTATGCATTA
>NC_091591.1:3783835-3786335 GCF_042767895.1 Penaeus vannamei | reverse complement strand
TTTTAGTCTCCCTGTATATCTATTCATCTTCCTACTACAGGCTTATATATACACTCAAAATAAAAATTCCCTCTCTCTCCTCCCATTCCATTCATCTACCTGTCTATCTGCCTATCTATTAACCTGTCTTTACATCTACGCATTCATCCATCTGTCATTCTTGCACACGTATTCGCACAATAACTCCTATTCTTCACTCTTATTCGCACAATGACTCCCCCTCCTCTCTCTTATTCGCACTCTCTTTCCCTCACTCTCACGGGATCATAGTACCAATTTCTTGCCAATTCAGAAGAACCATTGCCATGTATGTGATATTATGATATGGAAAGGGTTATTCATATCTTTAGCTCCATCTCAGCTGTCATGATTAATTCATCTGCATACCAAAATGAGGAGGAGAGAGAGGTTGCTGTAAGGTGAGGGAGGGGAGGTGGAAGTGTAGGTGAGGGAGAGTGGAGGTGAGTGAGGGAAGGTGGAGGTGTAGGTGAAGGGAGGGAAAGTGGAGGTGAGGGAGGGAAGTTGGAGATAAGGGAAGGAAAGTGAAGGTGAGGGAGGGAAGTTGGAGATAAGGGAAGGGAAGTGGAGATGTTGCTGAGGGAGGGTGGAGGGGAGGTGAGGTAGGGGGGAAAACTGGAGTTGGGGGTAAGGGAAGTGGTGGAAGTGAGGGAGAGAAGGTGGAGGTGTAGGTTAGGAAGTTGGAAGTGAGTGAAGGAAGGCTGAGTTTGAGGTGAGGGAGGAAAAGTGGAGATGAGGGAGGGAAAGTAGAAGTGAGGGAGGGAAAGTATAGGTGGAGGTAAGGAGAAGTTGAAGGGGGGGGGGGGTGGAGTTAGACGTGAGAAAGGGGAAGTGGAGGTGGAGGTGAGTGAGAGAAGGTGGGGGCGAGGGAGGGAAA
Organism: Penaeus vannamei; assembly: GCF_042767895.1. Lineage (NCBI taxonomy): Eukaryota > Metazoa > Arthropoda > Malacostraca > Decapoda > Penaeidae > Penaeus > Penaeus vannamei. The sequence goes on along the minus strand of NC_091591.1, from coordinate 3,785,440 downwards.
ATGGAATGTAATATATCCTTGGCATTTAAGGGGCTGCCATTCGTTAAATATTCTCTCCACAAATGTACTGCGAAAGGCCATAGAATAAATATTCAGTCCATTCTGCGTTTTTTTTTTTTTTTATTATTATCTTCTTTCTTTCAATTCTCTCTCTCTTTCCCTCTCCCTCCCATCTAGTGATACATATGCTGATATTCTGGATAAGATAGCAAAAATATAGTTTCCATAAATCTCAGTGAGATCTAAAATATAATGCTATGCAGCACACAATTTTACTTCTAATTATTTTTTAGTCATCCATCTATACAATAATCGTCATGATTATTGTAGCGGGGCGTAGGCCCAGTAGACTTAAAGTGGTCTGGTTGAGTCCGGGCTCAACCGAGAATATGGTTTTTGCTCAAGGAAAGATTCGTCTGCAGTGAACAGATGTAAGGTTCCAGGCCTACGGCACGCTGCCACCACCCGATTAGTAGGTTCGGGAACCGTGTGTGTTGCGTAAGTGGGTGTAGGCGTTGTATCAGAGAAGGGTGGAAGGAAAGTACAGGATGCGTGTACTGAACGTTGGATGTGTAAGTGTGTAGATGTGAAAAAGGAGATAGCGTAGGCTGAGCGTCTGCGTGGACGTGTTAGGAAGAAAAAAGCAAGATCATAGAATTCTTCTTCCCTTCGGTTTGAGCCTGCTGGGTGCGGGAAAACAGGTATAGCAAAATGAATCTGTTCTTTTGATGTCAGCTTAATATTCTCTGATTTATCTGGCCTTTTTACAGCCTTTCAAGGGTTGCTTGATGTCAGAGCAACCAGCGATGTGCTGTTTAGGAGACCCGAGTCCGAGAAAGATTTAGGCATCTAATCTTGGTCAGAACCAGAACTTTAGTGTTGGCAAATAAGAGCAATTTATGTCCTGACTGGAATTGAGTAAAAGCTCTAAGATGGTATGATGTTTATTTTAGGAGCAAGTTGCACTCACTATGGAGTTACAGGCATTTTCAGTCATGGAAAGGTAGACATCACCGATTTATCACAGCGGAGGTGATGCACGAGAAATTAACACCAGATAAAACTTACCACGAAATATAAAAATGTCTTCCCTAAGTTGGCGTCCCAACTCCAGAAGTACTGTTACTAGGGGGTCAGCATAAAAACATCCGTCCCTAAATTACGTTAAATTGTTAACATCCAACCCAAATGGACGTTAACTGTTAAACCAAAGCTAATGCTGACGGATACTTAGTAAGAGTGCTTGTGTGCAAAAGAATTAAGAAATTAATATGAAGGCTGAAAAAGTCAAGGAAGGGACTATTCACGAAGACTGCCTGAACACCCACAAGGTCAGACAGGAATCAGCCGAAACAACAAACGACAACAACAAAAATCAAGTATCATGTGGTATTAAGAGCTCGTTATCAGGAGATACGGAGCAAAAAAGTCTGCCTGATCACCCACAAGGTCAGGCAGAAATCAAGAATGACTTATTGTAAAAAGATCTTGATGAAAATCTTTATCCCCGGAGGTACGGATCCTCAAGCAGGGACGAAAGAAAACATTAATTAACTTAGTTGTAAAGTAACACTGGAGGTGTAATCACAAAGACTGCTTGATCAC
>NC_091591.1:3747803-3752803 GCF_042767895.1 Penaeus vannamei | reverse complement strand
GAGAGAGAGAGAGAGAGAGAGAGAGAGAGAGAGAGAGAGAGAGAGAGAGAGAGAGAGAGAGAGAGACAGAGAGAGAGAGAGAGAGAAGGAGAGAGAGAGAGAGAGAGAGAGAGAGAGAGAGAGAGAGAGAGAGAGAGAGAGAGAGAGAGAGAGAGAGAGAGAGAGAGAGAGAGAGAGAGAGAGAGAGAGAGAGAGAGGCAAAAACAAGCAAAAAAGAAAGAATGAAAAAAAAAAAAGTTCGGGAACTCCCTTATTAGGAATGAAGTGATAACAAGCGAGCGTAAGTAAGATTTCGATTGTGGGGGGAAGGGGGGGAGGGGAGGAAGGGGGAATTGAATATGCCTGACGTAATAATTGAGACATCTGCGTTCAGCCAAGTGAAGCAACTTTGATGAAGATTTCAAGTTGCACGACTGAAAGAATTCACACGAGCGGGCGACGAAAAGAAAATTATCAGGGAAATTGGCAACTCAAATTGCATGTTGTTGGTTAGTTATTTATGTGTATGAGATTATGGATATTATTATTATTATCATGATTATAATAATGATGATAATAATAATAATAATAATAATAATAATAATAATAATATAATAATTATAATAATTATGATAATAATAATAATCATTATTATTATTATTATTATTATTATCATTATTATTATTATTTTTATTGATTGATTTTATCTGTATGTCTCTCTCTCTCTCTCTCTCTCCCCCTTTCTTTCTCTCTCTCTCCCTTTCTCTCTCTCCCTTTCTCTCTCTCTCTCTCTCTCTCTCTCTCTCTCTCTCTCTCTCTCTCTCTCTCTCTCTCTCTCTCTCTCTCTCTCTCTCTCTCTCTCTCTCCCTCCCTCCCTCCCTCCCTCCCTCCCTTTCTTTCTCTCTCTCTCCGTTTCTCCCTCTCCCTTACTCTCTCTTTCTCTCTCTCTCTCTCTCTCTCTCTCTCTCTCTCTCTGTCTCTCTCTCTCTCTCTCTCATTTCTTATGGCTTCATTTCTAATGTCTTTCTCTTCCTCCCTCCCTCTTCCACCCTTCTTCCTTCTCTCTCCCTCTTCACCATTCTCTGTGTCTCCTTCACTCCTTCTTTCTTATTCCCTCCCTCTCCAATGCTTCCTAACTTCCCTCTCCCTTCTCATCCCTTTCTCTTCCTCCCTCATTCTCCCTTCCCTCTTCCTTTCCCCTCTCTCCTCTCCTTTTTCGATTTTTTTCTTCCTACTTCTCCCACTTTTGTCCCCTTTTTCCTTCCTTCTTCAATCTCTTCCTCCTTCCTTCTCCCTCTCCTCTATCATTTTTTTCCTTCTTTCTCCTCCGTCTCTTCTTTCTCTTCCTCCTTCTCTTTTTTCCTTCTTTCCACTCCTACCTCGGCTTCCACTTTCTCTTTCTCCTTCTCTCCTTCCTTCCACTCCCATTTCCTCATCCTCGCTTTCTTTCTTTCCCTCTCTTCTTTCCTCCTTCTCCATCCTTCTCCCTTTCTTCCTGCCTCCTTCTCCCTTCCTTCCTCTCTCTCTCCTTCCTTCTACCTCGGCGATTTCTGCGAGCGAGAAAGATATCCTCCAACATGTTTCAAGCAAATTGCAACCTTATTTCGTCGATTGGGAATGATGGTGGGAAAATCCAGTCTCTCGTAGGTTTTAATGCGAATCTGTGACTGTGTCTGTTTGTGTTTGTTTTCATGTGATGGTGTGTTAATTTGTATGTTTATGTTGGCGAGATCTTGCATGTGTGAGTTGCTATATGTATGTATGCTTGTGTATGTGTGTTTGTGTGTGTGTGTGTGTGTGTGTGTGCGTATGTGTGTGTGTATGTTTGTGTATTCGATCAAAATTATTTTCATTATTTTATGGGTACTACTATTACCATCAGAACAGTAATTATTATTCTACTAAAGTTACTTTTTCTTCGAATGGTCGTTTGTACTACCATTTTTCCACATGACTTAACACAATTATAGTTTCGCGAATTAATTTACGTTTTCGCCAAACAAGACACAATTTCGGGAAGGAAGGAGAAATAGTCGCGTTTTCCCTTCTAATCAAAACTTCACCAAATAAAGTTTGTTATTTATGTGGAACTTTTAAGATTCGTCTTCAGTAAAAATGAACTAATTCTCAAGATCGTCAGGAAATTTGATTAGTTCGTAACAAAAGGAGATTTAGTTAAGCAAGACTAAGATGCTATTAGACTCAGCTGAGCCTTGGATTTATTGAACTCTGTAAACGAGGCTTCTGAAGAAGTTATCAAAGTAACTGCGATGGTTACTTATGTCTAAGTTATCGTTCTTGTTATCATTATAATTATCATCGCTATTATCATTATGATGGTCTCTAATTCAAATACAAAGAGTCCCACTATACTGAATGACAGGGTCAGAGAAACACACAATCTTCGTTGTTTCTCCACTTTTTTAAAGGTGTTAATAACGGCCTTAGATGGTAGCAAGGCGGTCGGTCAGCTCCACGGGTTGTCGGGATGGTCGGGGCGAGCTAGGGCATTTTTCTGACCCCGAGAGTAGTGAGTGAAGGAGTGAGCGGGTCCAGCTGAGTCGCCCTTAGGTCGGGTCTGGCTTCTACCCTGGTTGACCCAGCGCGGCGAACAGCGTGGTGTATATTTAGAACAAGTCACCTTGGTACAAACATCTGGTACCAACAATAGGCGTACGAATACGGTATGCCTTCTTAGTGACTCCTAGATTATTTGAGGTATTAACAGGCCTCTATATAGTGTGGTTGATTTATAGGTGGCGTCAGTGATACACTTAGTGGCTTCACTATTTATTAATGAGGCCGCTGCCGGGAAGAGCCGGGAGCGGACAGCTCAGGTCAGAAGCGGTCACCGGAAAGGTCGCTGAAGGTGTGAGAGTGGTTCAAGATGTGGCTTCCCTTTTATCCGGCCAGAGGGCGTGCAAACAGGCGTGGGTGAAGCGAGGGGCAGCGAGCGTGAGGCACGCTGCACGTGGCGACCGTGCGGACCACTAGATATGAATGCACGTGGTCTGCGAGATTGCATGTATTGCACCCTACAATCATTGTTGTTAAAATCATTTTGGTTATCATCATTATTATCTTTTTATTGTTGCTAGTATTCATTTTGTTACTATTATTAGTCCCGTAACTATTATCATCGTCATTATTATCACTACTATTATTATAACAATGATGATAATGATAATGTTTATGATAATAATAATGGTAATAATAATAACAACAGCAGCAGCAGCAAGAAGAAGAAGAAGAAGAAGAAGAAGAAGAACAACAACAACAACAACAACAACAATAACAACAACAATCATGATAATAATGATGATGAGGATGAGGATGATAATGATACTGCTATAACTACTAATGATAATAATAATTATGGTAATAATGATAAGAAGGATGGTGATGATATTAACAATAATATCTATCATTATCATTATCATCGTCGTTAGCAGTAATCTTTATAATGAGAATAATAAAATAAATAACAATTATAATTGTCATTATTATCATTAATATCATTTTCATCATCATCATTATTATCATTGATATCCTCATCATTGCTATTGTCATCATAATGATAATCATTACCATCACCAATACTGCTACCATTATTGCTACTATTATTATCATTATTTCTATCATTATCAAAAGAAGGGAACGATGTAGTAGTAGGAGTAGTAGTGGCAGTGGGCAGGAGTAATTGTAATACCAGTAGTAGTAGTAGGAGATGGAGGAGGAGTAATTGTAATACAGTAGGAGTAGTAGGTAGGAGTAATTGTAATAGCGGTAGTAGTAGTAGTAGGAGAAATTGTAATACAGTAGTAGATGGAGTAGTAGGTAAGAGTAATTGTAATGCCAGTAGTAGTACTAGCAGTATAGGAGTGATTGTAATACGAGTAGTAGTGGTACTATAGGAGTAGATGTAATACCAGTAGTAGTAGTATAGTAGCAGCTAGGAATAATTGTAACACCAGTAGTGGTAGTATATATGTATGTATATATAGTAGTAGTATATATGTATGTATATATGGTAGTAGCATATATGTATGTATATATAGTAGTATAGGAGTAATTGCAATTGTAATTCTAGGAGGAGGAGGAGGAAGAAGAAGAGGAGGAGTAATAGTAGGAGTAGTAGTAGTAGCAGCTGCAGTAATATCAAGAAAAACAGTAATGATAATAAAACCCATAAAAAAAATAGATGATAAACAAATATGGTAATGACAATGACAAACCTATGAGAAGATGATGACCTATAAGAAAAGGACAATATCATCATCGTTTAATGACAGCAGTGAGAATGATGATGGTAACAATACTAATTATAACAAAAGCAACAACATTAAATTATTTTACCCCAAGCCTAACTTAATGCCAATTACACAACTTAGCCTCTATCTAAGTCTTCCTTCTCCACATTAAACTTTGATTGGATTTCGACAGCAAATTACTATACAACAATCTGCTTGATTAATATTCCTGTTGTTATAATGATATTGATAATCATGGAATAATGATAATGATGATTGTTATTGTTAGTATGATTTAAGCCATCACTATTGCTATCATATTATTAAAATTATCTTTGTTACCATAATTCCTATCATTATCATCACCATTATCATTATTATCATTATTATCATTACCATTATCTTTATCATTATTATTTTTTTTATGTTATTATCATTACTGGTGTTAATCATTGTTATTTATTATTTTCTATAATCATCATCATTATTTTTTTTTTTTATCATTACTATCATCATCATCACCATTATTATTATTATTATTATCATTATCATTATCATTATCATTATCATTATTATTACTATCATTATTGCTATTATTATTATTATCATCATTATTATTATTATTATTATTATTATTATTATTATTATTATTATTATTATTATTATTATTATTGTTAATATTATCATCATCATTATTATTATCATTATCATTATTATTATCATCATTATTATTTTTATCATTATTATCACTATTATCTTTATTAATATTAT
>NC_091591.1:3675303-3682803 GCF_042767895.1 Penaeus vannamei | reverse complement strand
AGGATGGATGAAAGAAGGAAAAGAAAGAGGAAAATATGATGATGGAAACAAGAAGGGGAAGGAGATGATGATGGAGATCAAGGAGATCAAGATGAAGATGATGGAGAAAAAGAAAGAAAAAAAGAAGATAGCGGTAGAGAAAGGGAAGAAACAGTAAAGTAGTTAATAACGGATCAAGAGGAACGACTCCCCCCTCAAGGATATATTTTCCAACCTAAATCCGAACTTTGTCCCAAGCAACAGCTTTTTCACGGTTGTCTTTAGAGTACAAAGTTAATTTTTCTTGATTATAAGTAATATTTCAAAGTCAAGACCGAGATACATAATCAGTGAGTTTAAAGATGAAGAGAGTTTGGTATGTGCCACGATGTCTTTTTATATGCATGCGCCCCTTAACTGTATTCCTTGGCTACGCCCCTGAAAGCAAAAGAAAAGGAAGAACTAGAGGGAGAAGGATGAGCGGAAGGATAAATGCAAACGAAGAAGTTATAAGAGAAAGAAAAAAAAAACAAGGTGCTTCAGAAGGCAAGAAAATTTCATTCGCAGTCACAGGTCACGTGATGTCAAACACCCGGAAAATAAGGTCACGGGAGGTCATTAGTACACGTCGGCGGTTATCGCAAGGTACATAGGAGAGGCTCAAAGAAGTTAAACAAAAGGCCTTATTAGTGACGGCGAGAGGTTGCCCAAAATGGCGTGCATGGATCGTAGAATGTGAAAGGCAAGTGAGGAAGGAAAGGCTTAATCTGTCTGTCAATTTGTTTAGGAAAATGGTTCTAAGGAAAGTTCTGTGAAAATCTCTTTCGTAATCAAGTTTTCTCTTTCTTTTTTCTTTTTTTCTTTTTTTCGTCGGAATGAGAGTATGGGGAGTGATTTACTACGAAGGCACACTCATTCATGCACATATATTACACCACATACACACACATTAATATTTACATGCACACATATACACAGACACCCACACACATACACACATTGAGACAAACACACACACACACATACACATTGAGACAATCACACACACACATGGACACAAACACACACACATATGGACACAAACACACACGCACACATATTCATAGTTATGTACGTTCTTTCAGTCTCTCATTCGCCATTTGTCATTTCCATTCGTGTTTCCCCTTCCTCTCTCCCTCACTTTCCAAAAGGCTTTATATCACTTGCGTCCTAACTGCAAATGCATGACTAATGGTATGCATGAGAAAGTGTTGATGCAAAACAGCTTTCTCAATGATGTTCTCTCTCACACTACTCTCTCACAATGTTCTTTCACACTACGTATTCACTAAGAAGCTGCGGAGGTTTCACAAATTCCCTTTGAGCCTTTTGTGAAACGCTTGTCGAGACTTTTTGAATAAATTATGACTGACTTATGGAAGAATATTGTAATGATAATAAAAAATAAAAGAAAAAAGAAAATTGGAAACGTAGACTATTTACAGACTAGAGTTCTAACAGAGATTTAGAAATTCGCAGACACGCAAATTTTGGCAAAACATTTTGAATCCCTTGTGTAAGACTGGATAAGAAAAAAGGGATGATACTGAAATATACATTTTAGTGTATCAGGAATTTCGGTATTTTTCATTTTCACTAATCTTTTCTTTGTTTCTGAAGTTTTGGAAAGTTCACAAATCCGCATGTGACTCGTATCAGGAAGAGAAGATATATATATATATATATATATATATATATATATATATATATATATATATATACACACACACACACACACACACACACACACACACACACACACACACATCTATTTCAAGTGATCACAGGAAGTCGTACAAACGAGAGGATCGGACAAGGAACATGGTCGTTAAGAAAAATAAAGTGTCCGATCAACTTATTTGAGAAATATTACTTAAAAAAAACTCGGTGATTCAGACGCACAGCCATTCCGTGTGGACGACCAATTTTCCTTCGTTTTTTTTTTCTTTTTTATTCCCTCGAGGAAGGAGAAGAGGGGAATACGCCGTACGTAAACATGTGTGTGTATGGAGGTATTTGCATGTGTATTTTCATTCATTAACTTCATTTTAAAGAGCTTCCATCGCTTGCATCAGATCCTGCATGACTGAGTGCAAGAATGAAAAATATTCTATGTAAACTATTGCTCGTTAGGACCTACACTTTCTTTTCCTGTTTTTATTTATTTTTTTTCTTTCTTTTGTTTTCTTTCTTTCTACTAAGAATTGTGAAGGAGTCGTAGATTACCTCTGATCATTTTCAAAAATTCTTTTAGAGATTCTTTCAAATTCTTACGCTGTCTTGTAAAGGATTTTTAAAAAGAAAAAGGAGAAAAGGACTCTTTGAATCCCGCAACGTTCTTATATATTTTTTTAGGAAATCGTATTATCTGACAAACTCGCAAATCTTTATGTATTTGAGAGAAAAAATATGAAAATTATATTGGAACTGCAGTGTCACTCCATTAGGAATATGGGCCGTCTCTCACTTTCTCCCCCCTCTCTCTTACTCTTTCTCTCTCTCTCCCACCTTATGTGTGTGTGTGTGTGTACGTGTGTGTGTGTATATATATATATATATATATATATATATATATATATATATATATATATATATATAATTTACACATATATAAAGTATATATGTATGTATATATGTATGTATATATCTGCATATATATGAATATATATATGCCTGTACTTATATATACATACATTTGCATATACATCCACAATTCTTAATATCTTTCTATAATTCCAATTTCTCTCCGACTTTGCCATTTACCTCTTCCTGTGAACGAATTCTTACATATTAAAATCTGATTTGCATGTCGATTCTCCTCTGATTCCTAATTTCGAAGAAGGAAGTGAGATGTGAAGATGAAGGGGAATGCAAAGAGAAAGAACGTGCACGAAAGAAGGTTAGAGAGGGGGAGATGGAGGAGGAGCGAATGATGACGTGAGAGACAGAGATGGAACCTCTGAGAGCAAAGGGTTTGGGAAGGTTTTGGTGCTCCTGACGACTCGAAGTTATAAATGGGCCGTGAACGAAAAGATGCGCTCACTGCATACACACGCACACACACTCTCTCGCATACACACAGACACACACATACACTCTCTCTCACACGCACACACACATATGTATATGTGAGTGTGAATTTATAGATATATGTATATATTATACATATAGACATGAATATATAAATACTTATACGTATATATATATATATATATATATATATATATATATATATGTATATATATATATATATATATTACATACATACACATATTCGTACATATATATGCATGTGTGCTTGTGTGTGTGTATATGTGCAACTGACATTTTAATGTGTTTCAGTACTTTCAGAAGAGCCTGCGAGGGCATTGCTGAGGCGGTCATGCAAAATATCATTCGTCAGCAGAGAAGCTCTCATTGCTATTTCCTTTTCTTGGGGTTTCTTAAATTCCCTCTGAGCATTTTCAGAAAGTCTCTTAAAGACCTTTATAAGTTTTTATGTCCGTCTTATACAAGAGTCTTAAGATTCTCACCGAAAGAAACTCGAAGGTTCTTGCCACTTCAAACAGCTTTTGGAAATTGGTTGCGTAAAATCTCTCAAATCCTCGCATTTTCTCTATAAGGTGTTCCTTTTCATCAGTAACGAGTGTGATTTTTTTCCGTTTCTTTCTTTTCATTCAAACTCTCGCATGTTTTTCATGTTTTTTTTTTCTTTTTGTTTTACCTTTTTCCTTTTTGTCAGGAATGTGTCATTTCTCTATTTCTTCTTTGTTTTCATTTGATTTTTTTTTCTGTCGTTGGAAATTCATTCTTAATTCTGTCATGCACATCTCCCGAAATGCATTTGCATTTCAATTTTCTTTCTCTCTATTTTTTTTCTGAAGAAACAAAAGAAAAGGGATGATAACGAAGGGAAATGCAAAGATAAAAGAAGAACTTGCATTAAAGGAGATGAAAGAGAGAGTGCGTGTGTTTGTGCATGTATTTATACGACAATATAATTTTCTCGGAAACTGTCATAGCAGAAACACTAAAGCTTTGACGAGCTCTAAGATAAAGCAGAGGCTTAGATGACATTTGAAACTTTTAAATAAGTGAGAGATGAACAGAATATGGAGTAAATAAAGGAATGAGTAAGAGGATGGATGAAAGAAGGAAAAGAAAGAGGAAAATATGATGATGGAAACAAGAAGGGGAAGGTGATGATGATGGAGATCAAGGAGATCAAGATGAAGATGATGGAGAAAAAGAAGACTTTTTTCACGGTTGTCTTTAGAGTACAAAATCAATATCTTATTTCAAAGCCAAGACCAAGATACCTAATCAGCGGATTCAAGATGAAGAGAGTTTGGTATGTGCCACGGTGCCTTTTTATATGCAAGCGCCCCTTAACTGCATTCCGTGGCTACGCCCCTGAAAGAAAAAGAAGAGAAGGAAGAAGAACGAGAGGGAGAAGGATGAGCGGAAAGATAAGTGAAAACGAAGAATATATAAGAGAGAGAGAGAGAGAGAGAGAGAAAACGACAAGGTGCTTGAGAAGGCAAGAAAATTTCATTCACAGTCACTGGTCACATGATGTCAAACACCCGGAAAATAAGGTCACGGGAGGTCATTAGTACGTCAGCGGCTATCGCAAGGTACAGAGGAGAGGCTCAAAGAAGTTAAACAAAAGGCCTTATTACTGACGGCGAGAGGTTGCCCAAATGGCGTGCATGGATCGTAGAATGTGAAAGGCAAGTGAGGAAGGAAAGGCTTAATCTGTCTGTCAGTTTTTTTAGGAAAATGGTTCTAAGAAAAGTGCTGTGAAAATCTCTTTCGTAATCAAGTTTTCTCTTGTTTCTTTATTCGTTCTTCCTTCGTCGGAGTGAGAGTATGGGGAGTGATTTACTGCGAAGACACACTCATTCATGCACATATATTACACCACATGCACACATATTTATATTTACATACACATGGACACAGACACACACAAACACTCACACATATACACACATTGAGACAAACACACACATGGACACACACACATGGACACACACACACATGGACACACACACACTTGGACACAAACACACACACATGAACACAAAAACACACACATGGACACAAACACACACATACAAACACACACGCACACATATTCATAGTTATGTACGTTCTCTTTCTGTCTCTCATTCGCCATTTGTCATTTCCATCCGTGTTTCCCCTTCCTCTCTCCCTCACTTTCCAAAAGCCTTATATCACTTGCGTCCTAACTGCAAATGCATGACTAATGGTATGCATGAAAAAGTGTTGATGCAAAACAGCTTTCTCAATGATGTTCTCTTTCATACTACGTATTCACTAAGAAGCTGCGGAGGTTTCACAAATTCCCTTTGAGCCTTTTGTGAAACGCTTGTCGAGACTTTTTGAATTAGTTATGACTGACTTATGGAAGAGTATTGTAATAATAATAATAATAATAATAATATAAGAAAATTGGAAACGTAGACTTTTTCAGACTAGAGTTCTAACCCAATTTAGAAATTCGCAGACGCGCAAATTTTGGCAAAACATTTTGTATCCCTTGAGTAAGACAGGACAAGAAAAAAGGGAATATGATACTGAAATACAAATTTTTAGCGTATCATTAACGGCGGTATTTTTTCTCCATTTTCATTTTTCTTTTCTTTGTTTCTTTAGAAAGTTCACAAATGGACAAAGGAGAAATAAAAAACAAATAATTGTAAAGAAGCGCAAGAAAAGATAAGAAACGTTCACCCTTACAAGTAATAGGGGGGAAAAAATAATAATAATAAATAAAATAAAGATAAGTAAATATATATAAAAAAGTGATGACAAGAAGTCGTACAAACAAAAGGATCGTACAAGGTACATGGTCCTTAAGAGAGAAAGAAAAAAGTTTCTAATGAAATCATTTAAGAAATGTGAATTCAATAAGATTGGTAATTTAGACGCAGAGCCATCCATGTGGACGACCAATTTTCCTTCGTTTTTTTCCTTTTATATTCACACTAGGAAGAAGAAGAGGGGAATACGCCGTACGCAAACATGTGTGTGTATGGAGGTATTTGCATGTGTATTTTCATTCATTAACTTCATTTTAAAGAGCTTTCATCGCTTGCACCAGATCCTGCATGACTGAGTGCAAGAATGAAAAATATTCTATGTAAACTATTGCTCGTTAGGACCTACACTTTCTTTTCCTTTTTTTATTTTTTATTTTCTTTCGTTTTCTTTCTTTCTACTAAGATTTTGTGAAGGAGTCGTAGATTACCTTTGATCATTTTCAAAAATTCTTTTAGAGATTTTTTCGAGTTCTTACGCTGTCTTGTAAAGGATTTATTAAAAGAAAAAGAAAAGGACTCATTGAATCCTGCAATGTTCTTATATTTTTTTTTAGGAAATCGTATTATCTGACAAACTCGCAAATCTTTATTATTTGCGAGAAAAAGTATGAAAATTATATTGGAACTGCATTGTCACTCCATTAGGAATATGGGCCGTCTCTTTCTCACTTTCTCTCCCCCTCTCTCTCTCTTACTCTTTCTCTCTCTCTCCCACCTTATGTGTGTGTGTGTGTGCGTATGTGTGTATATATATATATATATATATATATATATATATATATATATATATATATATATATATATATACATACATACATTTACATATATATAATGTATATATGTATGTATATATGTATGTATATATCTGCATATATATGAATATATATATATATATATATATATATATATATATATATATATATATATATATATATATATATATATATATATATGCCTGTACTTACATATCCATACATTTGCATATACATCCACAATACTTAACACATTCTATAAATCCAATTTCTCTCCGACTTTGCCATTTACCTCTTCCTGTGAACGAATTCTTACATATAATAATCTAATTTGCATGTCGATTCTCCTCTGATTCCTCCTTTCGAAGAAGGAAGTGAGATGTGAAGATGTAGGGGAAATGCAACGAGAAGAAGCAACGTGCACGAAAGAAGGTAAGAGAGGGGGAGATGGAGGAGGAGGAGTAGGAGCGAATGATGACGTGAGAGACAGAGATGAAAACTCTGAGAGCAAAGGGTTTGGGAAGGTTTTGGTGCTCCTGACGACTCGAAGTTATAAATGGGCCGTGAACGAAACGATGCGCTCACTGCATACACACACACACTCTCTCGCATTCACACAGACACACATACACTCTCTCACACGCACACACACATATGTGTATGTTAGTGTGTATTTAAACATATATGTATATATATGTATACATATATAAATGAATATATAAATACTTATACGTGTATAAGTATGCATGTGTGCTTTTGTGTGTGTGTGTGCAACTGACACTTTAATGGGTTTTAGTACTTTCAGAAGAGCCTGCGAGGGCATTGCTGAGGCGGTCATGCAAAATATCATTCGTCAGCAGAGAAGCTCTCATTGCTATTTC
>NC_091591.1:3665303-3670303 GCF_042767895.1 Penaeus vannamei | reverse complement strand
TAAAGGAGATGAAGGAGAGAGTGCGTGTGTTTGTGCATGTATTTACACGACAATATCATTTTCTCGGAAACTGTCATAGCAGAAACACTAAAGCTCTGACGACCTCTAAGATAAAGCAGAGGCTTAGAGGACATTTGAAGCTTTTAAGAAAGGGAGAGATGAACAGAGCATGGAGTAAATACAGGAATGAGTCACAGGATCGAGCCAAGAAGAAAAACAAATAGGAAAAGAGGATGATGGAAAGAAGAAGGAAGTGATAATGGAGATCATGAAGAAGGGGATGAAGATGAAGATGATGGACAAAGAGAGAGAGAAAAAAAAAGATAGTGATAGAGAAAAGGAAGAAACAGTAAAGTAGTTAATAACGGATCAAGAGGAACGACTCCCCCCTCAAGGATATATTTTCCAACCTAAATCCGAACTTTGTCCCAAGCAACAGCCTTTTTCACGGTTGTCTTTAGAGTACAAAGTTAATCTTTCTTGATTATAAGTAATATTTCAAAGTCAAGAGCAAGATATATAATCAGTGAGTTCAAGATAAAGAGAGTTTGGTATGTGCCACGGTGCCTTTTTATATGCAAGCGCCCCTTAACTGTATTCCGTGGCTACGCCCCTGAAAGAAAAAGAAGAGAAGGAAGAAGAACGAGAGGGAAAAGGATGAGCGGAAAGATAAGTGAAAACGAAGAATATATAAGAGAGAGAGAGAGAGAGAGAGAGAGAGAGAAACGACAAGGTGCTTGAGAAGGCAAGAAAAATTCATTCGCAGTCACAGGTCACGTGATGTCAAACACCCGGAAAATAAGGTCACGGGAGGTCATTAGTACACGTCAGCGGTTATCGCAAGGTACATAAGAGAGGCTCAAAGATGTTAAACAAAAGGCCTTATTACTGACGGCGAGAGGTTGCCCAAATGGCGTGCATGGATCGTAGAATGTGAAAGGCAAGTGAGGAAAGAAAGGCTTAATCTGTCTGTCAGTTTTTTTTAGGAAAATGGTTCTAAGGAAAGTGCTGTGAAAATCTCTTTCGTAATCAAGTTTTCTCTTGTTTCTTTATTCGTTCTTCCTTCGTCGGAGTGAGAGTATGGGGAGTGATATACTACGAAGACACGCTCATTCATGCACATATATTACACCACATACACACACACATATTTATATTTACATACACATGGACACAGACACACACAAACACATACACTCTCACAAACACACACATACACACACACTGAGACAAACACACACACATGGGCACAAACACACACACACACATGGACACAAACACACAGGGTTTGGGGAGTGTTTTGCTGCAAAGATACACTCATACACGCCCATATATTACACCACACACACATTTACGTTTGCATACACACATGGACACCAGAACACATACAAACAGATGCACACACACTCACACACACACACACACCCTACAAACACACACATACACACACTCATGGACAAACATACACAAACAAAGAAACACATACAAACACACAAACTCACACAAACATATATTCATAGTTATGTACGTTCTCCTGTCTCTCATTCGCCATTTGTCATTTCCATCCGTGTTTCCCCTTCCTCTCTCTCTCACTTTCCAAAAGACTTTATATCACTTGCGTCCTAACTGCAAATGCATGACTAATGGTATGCATGAAAAAGTGTTGATGCAAAACAGCTTTCTCAATGATGTTCTCTCTCACACTACGTATTCACTAAGAAGCTGCGGAGGTTTCACAAATTCCCTTTGAGCCTTTTGTGAAACGCTTGTCGAGAATTTTTGAATAAATTATGACTGACTTATGGAAGAATATTGCAATAATAATAAAAAGAAAAAAAGAAAAGAAAATCGGAAAGGTCGACCTTTTCAGGCTAGAGTTCTAACCCAATTTAGAAATTCGCAGACACGCAAATTTTGGCAAAACATTTTGTATCCCTTGAGCAAGACTGGAAAAGAAAAAAAGGGAATATGAGAATGAAAATTACATTTTTAACGTATCAGTAATGTCGGTATTTGTTCTTCCTTTTCATTTCTCTTATCTCTGTTTCTGAAGTGAACTTTTCGAAAGTTCACAAATACACACGTGACTTGTTTCAGGAGAGAGAGAGAGAAACAGATATAAACAAACACAAAAAATGAAGAAGAAAAATGTTAACCGATTAAGCCAACAAACAAGAGGATCGTATAAGGAACAGTCGTTAAGAAAGAAAGAAAAAATCCGATCAAATCACTTCAGAAATGTTCCTTCAAAAGGATCGGTTATTTAGATAGAGCCATTCCTTGTGGACGGGCAAAATTTCCTTTATGTTTTTTTTTTTTTTTCCTTTCTGTTCCCTCGATGCAAGAGAAGATAGGGGGGGGGGGCGCCGTACGTAAACATATGTCAAAGGAGTACTTGTATATGTACTTTCATTCATTATATTCATTTTAAGAAGCATTCATCGCTTGCATCTAATCCTGCAAAGGCATGACTGTGTGCAAGCATGAAAAATATTTTATGTAAAGTATTGTTCGTTAGGACCTATATTTTCTTTTCCGTTTTTTTTTTTCTTTCTTTCTTTCTCCCTTTCGTCCTTTTTCTTTCTTTCTACTAAGAATTTGTGAAGGAGTCATAAATTACCTTTGATCATTTTCAAATATTCCTTTAGAGATTCTTTCATTTTCTTACGCTGTCTTGTAGAAGATTCTTTAAAGAAAAGGGAGAAGGAAAGGACTCATTGGATCCTGCAATGTTCTCATACAATTTTAGGAAAGCATAATGTCTGACAAACTCGCAATTTATCGAAAACCTTTTATTAGGATTGTGGGCTGTCTCACTATCAGTCTCTCTCTCTCTTTTTGTTTCTCTCTCTTTTACTCTCTTACTTTTACGTACTCTCTCGGTGTGTGTGTGTTTGAGTACACACACACACACACACACACACACACACACACACACATATATATATATATATATATATATATATATATATATATATAATGCATTTACACATATATGTAAAGGTGTGTGTATATATATATATATATATATATATATATATATATATATATATATATATATATATATATATATATATATTTGCATATATATGAATATATATGTATTTATTTATACATGCATTTGCTTATAGATCCACAATACTTAACATCTTTCTATAATTCCAATTTCTCTCCGACTTTGCCATTTACCTCTTCCTGTGAACGAATTCTTACATATTAAAATCTGATTTGCATGTCGATTCTCCTCTGATTCCTTTCGAAGAAGGAAGTGAGATGTGAAGATGAAGGGGAATGCAAAGAGAAGGAACGTGCACGAAAGAAGGTAAGAGAGGGGAAGATGGAGGGGGAGCGAATGATGACGTGAGAGACAGAGATGAAACCTCTGAGAGCAAAGGGTTTGGGAAGGTTTTGGTGCTCCTGACGACTCGAGGTTATTAATGGGCCGGGAACGAAAAGATGTGCTCACTGCATTTACACACACACTCTCTCTCTCGCATACACACAGACACACATACACTCTCTCACACGCACACACACATATGTATATGTTAGTGTGTATTTAAACATATATGTATATATATGTATACATATATAAATGAATATATAAATACTTATACGTGTATAAGTATGCATGTGTGCTTGTGTGTGTGTATGTGTGCAACTGACACTTTAATGGGTTTCAGTACTTTCAGAAGAGCCTGCGAGGGCATTGCTGAGGCGGTCATGCAAAATATCATTCGTCAGCAGAGAAGCTCTCATTGCTATTTCCTTTTCTCAGGGTTTCTTAAATTCCCTCTGAGCATTTTCAGAAAGTCTCTTAAAGACCTTTATAAGTTTTTATGTCCGTCTTATACAAGAGTCTTAAGATTCTCACAGAAAGAAACTCGAAGGTTCTTGCCACTTCAAACAGCTTTTGGAAATTGGTTGCGTAAAATCTCTCAAATCCTCGCATTTTCTCTATAAGGTGTTCCTTTTCATCAGAAATGAGTGTGATTTTTTCCGTTTCCTTCTTTTCATTCAAAATCTCGCATGTTTTTCATGATTTTTTTCTTTTTGTTTTACTTTTTCCTTTTTGTCAGGAATGTGTCATTTCTCTAATTCTTCTTTCTTTTCATTTGATTTTTTTTCTGTCGTGGGAAATTCATTCCTAATTCTGTCATGCACATCTCACGAAATGTATTTGCATTGCAAATTTTCTTTCCCTCTAATTCTTTTTCTTCTTCTGAAGAAACAAAAGAAAAGGATGATAACGAAGGGAAATGCAAAGATAAAAGAAGAACGTGCAATAAAGGAGATGAAGGAGAGAGTATGTGTGTTTGTACATGTATTTACGTGATAAAATCATTTTCTCGGAAACTGTCATAACAAAAATTCTAAAGCTCTGACGAGCTCTAAGATAAAGCAAAGGCTTAGAGAACATTTGAAGCTTTTAAGAAAGGGAGAGATGAACAGAACATGGAGTAAATAAAGCAAGATGATGGATGAAAGAAGGAAAAGAAAGAGGAAAATATGATGATGGAAACAAGAAGGGGAAGGAGATGATGATGGAGATCAAGGATATCAAGATGAAGATGATGGGTATGGGGAGTGTTTTGCTGCAAAGATGCACTCATACACGCCTATATATTACACCACACACATACACATTTACGTTTGCATATACACATGGACACCAGCACACATACAAACAGATGCACACACACACACACACCCTACAAACCCACACATACACACACTCATGGACAAACATACACAAAGAAACACATACAAACACACAAACTCACACAAACACATATCCATAGTTATGTACGTTCTCCTTCAGTCTCTCATTCGCCATTTGTCATTCCTATCCGTGTTTCCCCTTCCTCTCTCCCTCACTTTCCAAAAGGCTTTATATCACTTGCGTCCTAACTGCAAATGCATGACTAATGGTATGCATGAAAAAGTGTTGATGCAAAACAGCTTTCTCAGTGTTCTCTCACACTACGTATTCACTAAGA
>NC_091591.1:3657803-3660303 GCF_042767895.1 Penaeus vannamei | reverse complement strand
AAGACTAAAGGAAGAGCAAGAGCTATTATAGGTTTTGTTTATCATTTGTTGGGATAGTTGCTCTAAATGTAATAATACCTCATTGTTCTTTACTTTCAATAACTCATTATTATTACCATTATCACTTTTGTTTTTATTATTATTGTCAGTATAATTGGCATCACTTTTAACATTGTCATTATTATTCTTATCGTCTCTTAAGTCAAGGAGGTTTTGTTTCTCGTCGCGTTGATTAGTTAGTTAAATGGTTTGTTTGTTTGTAGTTCTTTGTTTATTTTTTTCTGAAATTATTACCAGAGGTGTGTTCTAGCCTGTATAAGATGCCATCAAGTTTTCGTACCTATCCGAATACTATTTCTTAATTTGTTAGCAGGATAATTAAAAAAGTGAAGGACAAATTTATAGGAAATTTTACCAGAGGCGTGTCTTACCCCAGCCATTGTTTTGATTGTGGTCCGGATCCAGGATTTTTTTTTTTTTTTTTTTTTTTTTTTTTTTTTTTAAGGATTACTTCATTTTATCCCTATTGCCTTGCCTCAACCAAGGAGGTTATGTTTACGGGCGTCACCTGTGTCCTTGAGAAAGCTGATTGTAACGTAATTATTTAAGTTGTAATATTATTATAACGTCAGTAACCTTATTGCTTAGGTATTATCATTATCATTGTTATTATTATCATCATCATCATTATGATCTTTATTATTACTGTTACAGTTATTTTTATTATCATTATCATCATTATCGTAATTGTAAATTTTATTAATATCATCATTATCATAATAACCAATGTCATTATTATTGTTATTGTTATTATCAATCCTATGGCTACTATCATGATTATTTTCTTTTTGTATTATTTTTAATCCATCCCCTCCTCTCCCTTCCCCTCTTCCTCCCTCCTCCTCCTCCTCCTCTTCCTTCTCCTTCTTCGCCTCCTCATTATCCTACTCCTCCTCCTTCTCATCCTCCTCCTCTTGTTCCGCCTCCTCCTCCTCCTACTCTTCCTTCTCCTCTTCCTCCTCCTCTTCTTCCTACTCTGGCCTAGCCAATCACCCCCCCCCCCCCCCCCCCCTACCCGCCACAACCCCCCCCCCCACCCCCACCCAATCCAACCCTGGAGTTATTGACCCACGGAGAGCAAGAGGTCATAGGTCAAAGCAAGAGGTCAAACACATATCATGCCACTGTACATGTGACACGGGAGGTTTTTCGGTGAAAGGGCGAAAGAATAGAAGATAGGTTGAAGAAGGGTGGATGGAAGGGGAAGGGGAAATCTGGGACACAGGAGTATGATTGCATTAAAGAGCTGGAGAGAAAGGGAGACATGTGTATGCATTCATGTACATATACATACGCATAAACATGGACACACACGCACACAGACACACAAACAAAGACACACACACACACACACACACACACACACACACACACACACACACACACACACACACACACACACACACACACACACACGCACACACACACACACACGCACGCACGCACACACACACAGACAAATGTATATATGTGTGTGTGTGTGTGTGTGTGTGTGTGTGTGTGTGTGTGTGTGTGTGTGTGTGTGTGTTTACCAGAGGTGTGTCTCAGCCCAGCTTAGATGCCATTAAATTTTGGTGGCATTCTGAATTATGATCCGGCTCCAGGTATTTTTTTTAAAGGATTCATTAGCTTTGCGAGAGAGGGAAACGCGGACGTCACTCGTGGCCTTGAGAAAGAGGTGATTTTAATGTATTATGTGAATATTCTTATTGCATCGGTGACCATATTGCTTTGGCGGAGGTATGCGGTCTCTGAGTATTTCAAGTTATTATTATTATTATCATTATTATTATTATTGTTAGTAGTAGTAGTAATAACAGTATTATTATTATTATTATTATTATTATTATTGCCATTATTATTGTTGTAATTTTTATCATTATCCTTATCATGATCATTATCACTATCATTAATGTTATCAATAGTACCATAATCATTATCATCACTATTTTTATCATTACAATTATTAATGATAATGATAACCAACAAATCAAAACAAGCGATTATTAGACTGAGTCAACAATCATAATCAAACGGATTCAGCAGACTTAAACAAGTTAACATGTAATTTAACAAATAAAACATACACCAAAATAATGATACTATTATATCAATGAACATAAAGAATAAAAAACAGGAAAGAAGAGAATGACCTAAAACCAAACAAACAAAAAATATAATAAAAAAGCTAACATCAACCACTAACAAAGTACAGAGAGCCGGGGGGCATGGGAGAGTGAGGGGGGGGGGGAGTACCAGGGGAGAGACAGTAGAAGGGGGCAGGAGGGGGGGGGCAATACAGGGAGGACGTACTGGTCTAGGATTTAACAAGCTTGGTAGGGGTATGGGGGGGGGTTACGGGGGGGGGGGGTGCACAAGCGCTTACATCCGAGAATCAATTAGTGCTGTTCAAGTTAATGTGTTGGAGAAGCATTTTTTG
>NC_091591.1:3582213-3589713 GCF_042767895.1 Penaeus vannamei | reverse complement strand
CCATCTTCGGGTCTGAAGAGGCAAGGTTCAGTTCAGTTCAGTTAGATTTGCGAAGTCATGCTTCGCCCGGGCCTTTTCTCTGGGGTGGCCCGGCCTGTGTTAACTATTTCTAGTTAACTCAAATGTTTTCTTTGAACTGCATGCTTACCGCGGTGGCTGGATTGCAAGCAAGCGATCCAGCTGCCATGGTGAAAGCATGTTGCACACCCTTTTTACCAGCCCGGCGGCTGTGGTGGGTGGTCCCTGTCTCAGAAATTGTGTGTGTACACAATTCTGCAAGTAATGTAACAGGGTGGCGTTAGGCTCGCCGCAGTGTTTACATGACCTCCCAGACTCACTGTCAATAATTTGCCAAGCGCATTGGTAACCTAGTCTTAGTCTGAATAGTATGACTTCGGTACCTCTTTTTGTATTTGGAGGAAGGGCCAGTGGCTCACAGCCTGAAGCATCTGAGTACCACTTGGCAGCGAGCGATTTTGTGATGTTTTCTCTATGTGCTCCCCGGAGGACCGCACACGCTGCAGCTTTGGTACCTTGGCTCAGTCCCCTTCGGCTGGGTTTAACGATCATGGAGGATGGGGGCATACCCCTGCCCTTTTCGGCTAGTTTATCAGCAAGCTCGTTCCCTTGTATGCCTATGTGGCTTGGGACCCAGTTTATGATGATTCTTCTACCTTGACTAAGGATTCTTTGGGCTATGTATAGTACTGTTGTCAAGAGGTAGATGTTATCTGGGGGCATGCTATGCTGTAAACTGTCAATAGTTGCTCTTGAATCTGTGTGAATGACAACGTGCCCTCCCCTCAGGGACGCGTGTGTCAATGCTTCCATGATCGCAACCGTTTCAGCCTGAAGCGTTGAGGCATTGTCAGTGACCCTGTGGTATCCTTGCTGTGGTATCCTTTGTTGCAAAGCCGGCGCCTGCAGTATGGTTTATTGGATCCACGGATCCGTCCGTGTAGTAAGTTATACTACCCGGCGGAGTTATTTGTTCAATGACCCTTTGTGCTTGTGCCTTTAGGCTAGGCATGGAATATTGATCTTTTCTCATTGTGAGATTTAGAATTGAGAATTCGATCATTTCGTTTGCCCACGGCGGGGGTTCTTTGTAATCAGGGTGGGGGGAATCCATACCCTTGGCAAGCAATGAATCTTTTAGTTGAAAGCGTATCAAAACTCTGGCTGTATGTGTGAGCCAGGAATTGTCTGCAAACAACTGATAATCTTGTTGTAGGCGTCTGAGAACTCTTTGTCTTAAATAGGAGTTTGTGGGTGCCTGCAGGACCTTGGAAAGGAACTGTGCTGCCATTAGATCAATTCTAGTGTCCACGGACGGTAAATCAGTTTCCATGAGGAGGTTGATGACCTTTGTCCACTTAGGTGCACCTAGAATGATCCTGGCTGCTTCGTTTTGTATTGTTTCCAGTTTTTCTTTTAATGTTGTGCTGGAAGCAATGAGGGCGACAGATGCATAGTCAATAATAGGATGGACAGCATGTACATAGAATGATCTTAGTACTTTGTGTCCTGCTCCTATGTGTCTCCCTGTCATGACTTTCATGACTGTCTTTCCTTGGTTCTGTCAAGCAGGTATTGGATCTCCTTTTTGAAAGTGAGTGTGTCCTATCCATACACCAAGGTATAGATATTCCTTCACCCATTCCAGATCCATACCCTGTATGGTGAGTTTTTTGTTTCTGACATTGGTTCTCAGTGCCATTGCTTTGGATTTTGCTGCTGATATTTTTAGACCCGTCCTACAACACTCTTCAGACACCAGGTTCAGACAACGCTGAGCTCTAGTTAGGCAGTGGTTGCAAGAGGCTATGATTGCCAAGTCATCTGCATAAGAGATGATCTTGCATCCCTCTGGCAGGTGAATGTCGAGTATGTTGGACATGAGGGTATTAAACAGGGCTGGACTAAGAACCCCTCCCTGAGGAGTTCCATTTTCAAGTGGCATGTGTTGTGAGAGGTGGCCTTGAAATCTGACATTTGCTGATCTATTTTTAAAATAGTCAGCTATCCAGGCCAAGAGTCTGCCTTTGACTCCTTTGTGGATTAGGGTCTCTTGAATGGCAAGTGGACTTGCCAACTCAAAAGCCTTCTCCAGGTCAAGGAAGACAACCACGGCGGGCGAGGTGCAGATTGTGCTTAAGAGTGTGGAAATGCTATGAGCAGTGCTCTTACCCCTTGTGAACCCGTGCAGGTGTTCATGGGGGGGACCCGTTTTCCATCGGAGCCTGTTGAGTACCATCTTCTCAGCTGTTTTGCCCAGGCAGCTGAGAAGAGAGATGGGGCGGTACTTGCCAGGCTCCTTTGGCTTTGGGATGGGGACTATTGTGGCTTGTTTCCAGCTCTGGGGCACCGTGGCTGTTTGCCAGGATTTGTTGATAACCTGCAAGAATGCAAGTTCTCCTGCAAGGCCTAGATGCGAAATGATGGGGTGAGAGATCCCATCAGATCCCGGTGCTGACCCAGAACTGGATTTGTATGATTTTCTTAGTTCCCTAAGAGAGAACAAGGCATCTGCTTCATCAGCTTCGAGTGCCTTGTCTCTTATGAGAGCAAGTCTTTCTGGATTTAAGTTTTGTTTTTCTCTCATCATTGGAGGCAGATTGTTGGTGCTGGTTCTGGCAGAGAACTCAAGCACCAATCTGTTAGCCTCTGATTGTGGGTCATGATGAGTGCATTTCGGGGCTTGGCGGCTTGTCGCTTGCCTGACCCGTTTCCACAACTCTGTAAGGCTGGTCTGGTACCCAAAAGACTGGCACCATTACAGCCATTTTTCCTGCCTTACTCTGTTGGCAGTTTCCTTGGCATCCACAACAGCTTCCCTCAGCAGGGCCAGATTGTCGGGAGATCTTTGCCGTCGGAAGTTTTTTCTGCACATATTAACTCTGTGGTTGACCTCTTTGATCTCGTCATTATAGTACCAGGCGTCTTTGTGAGTTCTGGACCATGGACGAGTTTTGGGAATGGTTTGTGAGGCTGCCTGGTTTATGGCCTGGATTAGCCTTGCCTCTAGCACATCCACATCTTCATTATTGTTATTGGGTTCATTGTCTTTCAGACATCGAGCCAAGCCTTCTTGGAAGGCAAACCAGTTGGCCTTGTCA
The DNA here is from genome assembly GCF_042767895.1 of Penaeus vannamei. Lineage (NCBI taxonomy): Eukaryota > Metazoa > Arthropoda > Malacostraca > Decapoda > Penaeidae > Penaeus > Penaeus vannamei. The sequence goes on along the minus strand of NC_091591.1, from coordinate 3,586,594 downwards.
GTTTTCCATTTAGGAATGTGATGTGGTCTTTGGGCTGGACCTGCATCCATTAGTGTGGTGACTATGCCGTAGTGATCACTAGTAACTGTATCATCAACACACCATCGAATTCTCTCCACCATTGTTGCAGTGGCAAAGGTGAGGTCTAGGACCCCTCCCTTCACATGCGTTGGTTCTTTGGTGTTGAGAAGAGCGGTCTCAGGGAATGTCTCAAGCACTTCTGCTATGTGAATGCCTGCCGCGTTCGGCCTTTTGCGGAGATTCAGCATGGCCATGTGTGCATTGAAGTCTCCCCCTATGATCACTCGGTCTTGTGCTGCAGTAGCACAGACCTGGTTTAGATCTAAGCTCTCACACAGTGGTTTGCTATAAATATTGTATATTTTTATAGAGCCCCCAGGTAGCTGAATCTCAACAGCAAGAGATTCAACACCATCTCCACAGTGCAGCGGATTGGCTATTAAGGAGCAAGGGATAGCTTCTTTTACCAGGGTCATCAGGCCTCTAGCACCATCCAGGTTTGGAGTGGTGAAGGCATGATATCCTGAGCACACGGATCCCATTGTTAGTGTCTCCTGGAGCATGACGACGTCAATGCTCCTTGCTCGCACAATGGACTAGAGAAATGAGTTCTTGCTTTTATAGCTACAGATATTCCACTGCAGTATGCTTAGATTGTGTGCCATGATGGTTACTCAGTGTCACTTGCTTCATCTTCCGATGCCCCAGTGCTGGTGGCATCAGATAAATACAGATCCTCATTGATTGAGGATTGTACAACTTCCTCTAAGTCAGACACTCCGGTGAAGGCCTTACCAGGGGGTGTAGGGCCTAGGTTGGAAGTGTCACCTTGGGTCGGAGGACGAGACTTTGGCTGTACAGACTCGGCCTGCTGCACAGTTTCAGCCTGTCCTGACAGACTAGCTGGGGTTTTATGTGGTGTTTCTTTTGAAGCTTGCCTGCCATCCGAGGATTTGGGGAGGGGAGCGCTGCTCGTTATCGGTTTGGAGGCTTCTAGCTTCCTTCCCTTCAGAGCCGCCACAGTTTGGGTCCTAGCAGTCATGGCGACCTGCACTGCTTTCTCCGCCTCCTCACTGGTCCTCCCCAAGGCTGTTGCTACTGCAGAAACTATAGCACTCAACAGGAGAGTCATATCTTTCTCGTCAAAGAAAAGATTATCATCTACTGGGGGGACCATTGCTGTGGACTTTGAACCTTTTTCCCTTTGGTTCTTTTTTGTGGTTTTGCCACTAGCAAGCTCGGGGAATTCCTCTCTGTTAGAGGTATCCAATTTTCTCTGTGGGGGCGACTCCTTCCTCTTAGGAGGTCGGGGAGTCTTCTCCTTTTTATTTTGTTTTTTGTTTTGGCCCCAGACATAGGTACCTGGGGGCGCAGGGACAAAGTCAGGACGTTTTTTGGCTAGCTCCTGCTTTTTAATCACTGCCTGTTTCCTGACAGAGCAAGCCAGACTCCAGGCATGATGTTTTTTGGCACAGTTTGGACACTTGGCTGTTGTGTCCTTCTGGCCATCTTTGTGTGCCTTAATACACACTTCCGTTTCGTGTACCTCGCTGCATACACCACATTTGGCTTTGGCCTTGGAGTTGGCCTGGTGATGCCCGAATTTTTGGCCCGTGAAACACCTCAAGGGCTCTGGCACATATGTCCTGAGCTTGTATGAGCCCCAGTTACCCAGATCAAGGGTGGTGATTAGGGCTCCCTTGAGGATAACAAGGACTTGCCTGGTTGGAGACTTCCCTTTAGTCATGCGGGAAGCCTCCACCACTTGTGGGAGAGACGTGATCACCTCCACGTCGAACCCTAGTGGAAAGCCAAGTAGCACCATCTTGGATTTTTTCTCTTGGGAGGTCAGTGGTGAGATACACACCTTCCTCCCATCTTTAAGCACCTTGATTTCCTGCAGGAAGTTCATGGTGGCTTTGTCTTTGGGGGCAATGATCATGCCCTCATCTCTGGAGATTCGGATTGATAATCTCACATTTCTTTCCTTCTCCAATGCCCTTACCAGCTGGTATGCATTGTCGAAGTCTTCAGGTTTTTTTGGTACCTTAAACCGCGTTAGTCGACTTGGGGTGTGTTCTGCCTCTTCATCAGAGTCAGTCTCCACCCTTCGTCGCTTCACGCCTCCCCTTTGCAGGGGTTTAAGGCCTTTGGAAGTGGGGGCAGCTGTTTTGGCTGGAGCCCCTTCTTGACTGAGGGAGTTCCGAGGGGAGTTCAGGCTTCCCTCAGTCTGGTGTGCAAGGACAGACTTTGTGGTTGGTGTTTCTGTCTTGTCCTTGCTCGGTTCAGCAGGCCGGACACGTTCGGCCTGCTTTTGGGTTTTCTTTCGCCCCCCTGCAGCCTTGAAAGGCTCCAGGGTGACTGCCATGGTCTGATTCATTTTGTGGTCATTAGAGAGTTGGAAATAGATTTGTCCCCCTTTCGGGGGTTATCTTTATACCTCCTCTCTGGGTGAGGTCTGAAGAAGGGCCTCACAAAAAGCTCTGATCCCTACACTCGACCCTTCAGCACCACAGGACAGGAGATCCCCCTGGGTGGGCTGAACTTGGAGTTTTGGTGTGGTAAACGCTCTGCACCCCAATCCTGCTACAAATCAACGTTTCCCGCAGGCCCAGGCTACACCAGGAAGTCAGAAAGAGAGGGCAAGAGTAAGACACCGAAAAGACGCCCTTGGTGCGTGGCCACAAACTATGTCCAGGACCAGAGGGTCCAGACCTGGTTTGAAACCTCGCTCTCCAAGGGAGCGGTAGTGGGGCACTTACTACAAGAGAAGGCCTGGCCAATTGTCGCGGCGAACCACGAGAAATTGGCGGAGCTCTCTGTGTAGTTTGTTGTCAAATAATATCGTAATCAAGCTCAAGTCTGGAGGCTTTAGCTCTGGAGAATCACGCCAAGTGAGTGGCAATAATGCCTCGCCAATTGGGTGATCTCTCTCTGCACACCACAGGAGAGAGGGCCTGTAAGGTGTGTACACCACAAGAGGCAAGGGAGACGAAGCGGTATAAGAGGGAAAGGAGGAGAAGCACTCGGGAACCACGGGGTGGGTGAGGACAGGAGAACGGAAGCGAAGGGAGGTCAGATCAGGTCGAAGGATCAGGCGGTCTATGTGACGGGTGACCGGCATAAGGGAGGAGACGAAGGATGTGGGAAGCGAGGAGGCTGTCGGCAGGAGAGAAACCGCTGTTCAAGTTGAAATTGGGCAGCAGCTTAATGAGAGAAGATTCCACCAGTCTGCGGGCATGGACATCAGCGGAAGGGAAGAGAATGCGTGCAGCTTTCCAGTCCATCTGATGGCCAGTGTCCCACTGATGGCAGAAGAGGGCGTTGTTGCTATGTCCCCTGGATACAGCGTACTTATGCAGAGACAGACGCTTAGTAAGGCTGGCGCCTGTTTCACCAAAATACTGCTGATCACAGGAGGCACACGGAACAGCATAGGTGCCCACCTTCGAGGTAGAGGGAGGGCAGGTGTGAACCAGGTTACGACGGAGAGTATTCACCTGGCGAAAGGAGAGTCTGCAGTTGAGAGACTGCAGGGGCCGACGGAGGGAGTAGATCTCCTCTGTGTAAGGCAGGCTGAGGACAGGCAGGTGAGGAGACTCATTGGGAGGGGAGTTATGGTAGAAGGTACGTCTCGCCCTGGATAACGCGACGTCTAGGACATGGCGAGGATAGCCCAGTTTGGAGAACGAACGACGCAGGAAGTCGATCTCTCCATCCAGGTACTGGGGGTCACATATGCGGAGGGCACGGAGAAACAGCGAGGTGGCAACCCCTCTCTTCACATGCAGCGGATGGTACGAGAAGAAGTGTATGTACATACCACTGCGCATAGGCTTCCTGTATATAGAAAAGGAGAAATGATCAGCAGAGCGATGGACAAGAGTGTCCAAGAAAGGGAGCTTGTCGTCAACCTCCCATTCCACCTTGAAGCGGATGGACGGAGAGAGAGAATTCAGCTGCGACAGGAAATCAGGAAACAGGGCAGGTTCATGGGGCCAGAGAGCGAAGACGTCGTCGACATATCTCAGCCACATGGAAGGACGAGGGGAGATGGAAGGGAGGAGCTCCGACTCGAAGAACTCCATGTACAGGTTAGCCAGAACAGGGGAGAGAGGAGAGCCCATGGCAACACCGAACGTCTGTGAGTAGAAACGACCCTCAAAGGAGAAAGAATTCGACTCCACACACAGACGAATCAGCTGGAGGAAGACTTCGGTGGGAAGAGGAAGACGAGGATCCTCGGCAGGGAGCTTCCTCTGAAGGAAAGCGAGGACGTCATCAAGCGGGACCTTGGTGAACAGGGAGTCGACATCCAGGCTCAGCATGGACGCCGGCGGGACACCGCGGACACGAGAGA
>NC_091591.1:3572992-3574213 GCF_042767895.1 Penaeus vannamei | reverse complement strand
TATGCTGGTGTGGGTTATATAAAAGTAATATCAGGATCTTTATTTGTTCCTATGTATAGAGTTTTAATGTTGCCGACTTTCGAATTTGGCAAGGAAAAACTTCCAAAATAACATCAGGGTTGAGTATAGTAATTAGCATGACACTTGGCGACGATACAACTTTGACTGCACATTTGTCTATGGTGTGGCCCCTGACAATTGTTTTCATAGTTCCTGATTTGGCAGATTTGTTATTCTTGTCAAATTTAAAACAAAGGTCTTTGCCATCAGCTCTAAAATGAAACTACATTAGAAGAAAACAAAGGTATGGAATAGAAAATAATGTGATTTAAAGATTATGATGCAGAGTAAAACGAAATTGTAACAGTCGCTAGTTTCCTCAACCTGCTTCTCGTTTCCTCTCTTCCCTCTCATGTTTTCCTTTGTCTGAATATCACTCGTAATTTCCCTTCTTTTATGTCTGTTTCCTTTACTTCCTTCTATCTCTCCCCTCTTTTTTCTCCACTTTCTCTTGTTCCAATTTATTTATTTATTTTGTCCTTTCCATTTTATCCCTATCTTACATGAAATAACATCATAAAAATGGTATTCCTTATGATCCCAAAACAATTGCTAATTAGTCTGATAAGCTTATTTCGATTAGAAATAAAATTCCTCCTCCGTTAATCAAGGCATTAAAAGAAAAATCTAATACAAATGTTGATCACGGATGATTGCGTTCAGGCCGACAAGAAAGAAAACGGGAATTAGACCCAAACATCATTTTATGCACGAAAAAGCAATTCCGAAATGTTAATAAAAGGGCAATTTCTTACCGACGGCGAAGAAGAAAAGGCACAAAGGCACATTTCATCTCACATCTCATACCAGTTTTCTGATTGGATTTTCCCCATGAAATTATAACAGGTCTTATACACACATCGTACAGCTGGCAGTTGGCAGCGGCTGAGATGACGACGGCTTACATTTTCTGTTCGTTTAAAGGGGTCACGTTTTCTTTCTTTCTTTCCTTCTTTCTTTCGAAATATAGGGACTGCGGTTTTCAGTGTCACATAGGTCTACTCACCTGGAAACTATGGTACACAAATTTCAAATTTCTAGTGAAATACTGACTATTGTATATTAGCAGAAAAAAACACATCTAATATTCTTCAATTCATCATCTCCAGAATGTGACAGAACTTTATTCATGTTATGATTCATCTCACTTTGACATATGTT
>NC_091591.1:3560492-3567992 GCF_042767895.1 Penaeus vannamei | reverse complement strand
TTGACATTCCGCCTGCTGGGAGCGGGAACCCAGGTATAGCAAAATTGATCTGTTCTTTTAATATCAGCTTAATATTCTCTGATTTGTCTAGCCTTTTTACAGCCTTTCAAGGGTTGCGTGATGTCAGAGCAACCAGCAATGTGTTGTTTAGGAGACTCGAGTCCGAGAAAGATTTAGGCATCTAACCTTGGTCAGAACCAGAACTTTAGTGGTGGTAAATAAGAGCAATTTATGTCCTGACTGGAATTGAGTAAAAGCTCTAAGATGGTATGATGTTTATTTTAGGAGCAAGTTGCACTCACTAGGGAGTTACAGGCATTTTCAGCCATGGAAAGGTAGACAAAGGTGTGTGCATCACCGATTTATCACAGCGGAGGTGATGCACGAGAAATTAACACCAGATAAAACTTACCACGAAATATAAAAATGTCTTCCCTAAGTTGGCGTCCCAACTCCAGAAGTACTGTTACTAGGGGGTCAGCATAAAAACATCCAAGTCCCTAAATTACGTTAAATTGTAAACAGCCAACCCAAACAGCCAACCCAAATGGACGTTAACTGTTAAACCAAAGCTAATGCTGACGGATACCTAGTAAGAGTACTTGTGTGCAAAAGAATTAAGTAATAAATTAATAAGAAGGCTGAAAAAGTCAAGGAAGGGACTATTCACGAAGACTGCCTGAGCACCCACAAGGTCAGACAGGAATCAGCCAACAAAACAACAAACGACAACAATAACAACAAAATCAATTATCATGTGATAAGATTGAGCATCAAAGTCTGCCTGATCACCCACAAGGTCAGGCAGAAACCTATATTCGTAAAAAGATCTTGATAAAGATCTTTATCCTCGGAGGTGCGGATCCTCAAGCAGGGACGAAAGGAAACATTAACATTAACTTTAAAAAATATATATGTACAGGAGGTATGACTCCTCAAGTACGAACGAAATAATACTAAGTAATAACTTAGTCGTAAAGAGGCAAAGTCACACTGGAGGTGTAATCACAAAGGCTGCTTGATCACCCACACGATCAAGCAGAAATCAGCAAACGCATTAAGCGAAACAAACGATCAACGATAAAGTACGTAAAGAGAAAGATCTTATCCCAGGAGGTACGGATCCTCAGGCAAGAACGGAAAGAAACTAAGCAATAACTTAGTTATAAAAGTGAATACACTGGAGGTACGAATCCTCAAGCAGTGCTCCTGTAAATCACTTGGTCCTAATGCTCTCAAACACTTGGAAATACACAAAAGTACTGCTATGGGACTTCACGAAAGAGTGCATCCTGCAGATAATAATGCAGCATGTCACGCTAAAGTCTAAAAGAGACCAGTCGTCTCCTACACACAACCATGTCACTTAGCTTTGAGGAGATACTCAGCAATCCTAGTAAATCCGTGCGCGAAGTATATCCCAGGGTAAATCCGAGCGAGAGCACAACACAGGTAAAATTGTAACCGCGAAGGACCAAAGTGCGGGACAGAGGTCAGGACCGAAGTGATTTTCCTTTCCTCAACCACTAGTATATAAACCCCGAAATAAACCCCCAGGCCAAGCCCCAGGCAAGGCGCGAAAGAAGGAAATAGGCAAATGAAGTGCCTGAAGACCAAGCCGATAGTTCGACAATCCAAACAACCGAGACGAGAGAGGGAAGGGGAAAAACAAAAAAGAAGCTGGGTAACGACCGTCACCTCCTTCGGTGGTTATCGCGAGAATTTGGAGACGTCGGCAAGAGGAAAGAACATTAGAAAAAAAATAAATACAGGAAAGGATACGGAGAAAATCCGATAATAAACAGTTGTGGTAAGAACTGTGCATTTCGGTCATAACATATCTACAATAATTAGGTTTAGAAATAAATAAATAGCTATTTTAGTTTGGCGACTTCAACGCCATAAAAGTAGTGAGATTTGGTAAATATTACGTTCATGGTTATAAAAAGAACCAAGTTCACATTATCACCACAGTCCTTCTTGACTGGTGGTTGAACTTGTAAAAATAACATAAATAAATGAATAAGAAAGCCTGCGGGACTCAGTCGCAGGTGAAAAGAATACGTGTCTGCGGGCTGTAACCGCACGCGGCACACGGCGGGGACTTCGTCTCTGGCGGCTCGTGATGCGTTGGCCGAGGTTCATGGAGATGACATCATCCTTAGAGTCGGGACGTAGGCAGCCGTACACTGCAATAATAATAATAATAGTAATGATAATAATAATAACAATAATAATAATAATAATAACAACAACAACAATAATAATAATAAAAATAATAATAATAATGATAGCAGTGATCATAATAATCACAATAAAAATAATGATAATTATCATTTGTATTAGGTATTTCAGTAATTATCATTATAATGATAATGACAATGAAAATGATAATGATCATGATGATAGTAATAATAATAATAATAATAATAATAATGATAATAATAATAATGATATTAATGATAGTAATAATTATAATAATAATAATAATAATAATGATAATGATAATAATAATAATAATTATATTAATAATAGTAATAATTATAATAATAATAATAATAATAATAATAATGATAAGAACAATAATAATAATAATAATAATAATAATGATAATAATAATGATAATAATAGTAAGAATAATGATAATGATAAGGACAATGATAACAACAGCAACAACAATAATAATGATAATAATAATAGTCATAAGAATGATAATAAATCTAATAATAACAATGATGATAATAATGATACTGATGATAGTAATGATAATAATAATAATAATGATAATAATGGTAATAGTAATAATAATAATAATAATAAAAATAATAATAATAATAATAATGATAATAATGGTAATAGTAATAATAATAATAATGATAAAAATAATAATAATAACAACAACGACAACGACAACAACAACAACAACAACAATATTAATACTGATAATATTAATAATGATGACATTAATAATAATGATAATAATAGTAATAATAATAATAATGGTAATAGTATTGCCAATTGCAATAATAACAATAACGCTGGTAACAGTGAGATTGATAATGATAATAATAATGATAATTGTGATGAGGATAATAACGATAACAGTGATAGTAATTAAGAAAATAATAATAGTAGAAATAATAATAATGATAACAATGATAATGATAATAATAATAACAAAACAACAACAACAACAACAACAACAACAACAACAACAACAACAACAGTGATAATAATAGTAATGATAAAAATAATAACAATAGTAACGACAACAACAATAATAATAATGAAAATTATGATAATGATAATAATGATAATACAATTAAAATAATACTTAGGATGACAGTGATAACAGTGATGATATAAACTGACATTTGGAGATAAACAGAAGCCCTCAGAGAACGCATACCTCCGCCAAGGCAATAGGGACACTGATGTAATAAAAACATTCACACGAAAAATTACTTTCAAATACACTGGTGACGTCCGTAAAGATAACATCCTTGGCGAAGGTAATAAAGGTAATGGTATTGATAATAGTTACTCATCTATGTAGGGATAACTGATTGAATAATCTAAAGAAAAATAGTAAAGTAAATAAATAAATCCTGGATCCAGATGACGATCTAGCATCTAAGTTAGGCTAAGACACACCTGGTATTTTTTTCATAAAACTCTGTTCAGAAAACTTTGAATTATCCTACTAACCAACTAACCAATTAACCAACGCTACAAGAGACATAACCTCCATGACAGAGGTAATAAGAATAACAATCACGCCCATGAATCAAAATAATAACAAACAAGATGAAAAAATAAATCCTGAGCAGTGTTAGCGTCCCCCAAGGCTATTCATCTTGCTCTCCACATTCTCGGACTGTTGCCATATGCCACCCAGCCTTCTCAGATTCCTCCCAACGTCTTGACAAAACTTTCCTTCGCTTCTCTTTGTTTGTTCTCGTCTGTTCTTGTTATTCGTTTTTTCTTTATCTTCTTCATCTTCTTTTCCTTTTTATGCTTCTTGTTCTTCACTTTCTTCCTCCTCTTCTATGTCCATCTCCTCCTCCTCTTCTTATTTCTTTGTTCTCCTCCTCTTCTTCTCATCCTCTTATTTTCCTTTGTCCTCCTCCTCCTCTTTTTCTGGTTCGTCCTTCTCATCCTACACTTATTTTTTCTTTGGTCTCCTCCTCTTCTTCAGCTTCATCCTTATCTTCCTCTTCTCATTTTTCTTTCCTCTTTTTATTTTCCTCCTCCTCCTCTTTCTTCTTCTCCTTCTCCTTTTCCTCCTCCTCCTCCTCTCCCTCCTCCTCCTTCACCTCCTCCTCTTCTTCTTCCTCCTCCTCCTTCTCCTCCTCTTCTTCTTACGTCTCCAATATCTTCTCAAAGTCCTTCCTCTCCTTCGTCTCCAAAGACCCGGAGAAGAAATCTAGGAGGTTATCATGTTCTCTCATCTTTTACAATCTCTCTCCTTTCTGTATGGTGATTTTCTGCCATTTCATTAACTCGTTTCGTATATCTCATCTGTTAATCTATTTTGTCATTTGTCTTCACCACCATCATCATAAAAAAGAAAGAAAGAAAGAAAAAAGAAGGAGAGAGAGAGAGAGAGAGAGAGAGAGAGAGAGAGAGAGAGAGAGAGAGAGAGAGAGAGAGAGAGAGAGAGAGAGAGAGAGAGAGAGAGAGAGAGAGGGAGGGAGAGACAAACAGAGAGAGAGAGAGAGAGAGAGAGAGACAAACAGAGAGAAAGAGAAAGAGAGAGACAAACAGAGAGAGAGAGAGCGAGAGAGAGAGAGAGAGAGAGAGAGAGAGAGAGAGAGAGAGAGAGAATAAAACACGCCCCCCCCTTCCTCAAAGGTCAGAGAAGAGGGAAGGCAAAAAGGAAAAGAAAAGTAAAAAAAAAAAAAAAAAAAAAAAAAACAAAAGAAAAAAGGAAAGCGCACAAGATACACCAAGACACGGAGAAGAGCCTCGCCTCGCCGCCCAATCTGTCTCGTGGGTGACACCTGACAGATTACACCGTCGTGGGGGAACATAAACACATTTTGCTTCATCCACTGAGGGCGGGCGGCTGGGGAATCGAATGGGGACGATACGACGCACATAGATTCACTCTCTGGTTTAAGAGACACCAGGGATGTCCATGTATATATTTATGCATTATAATCTACAAGTGTCTACACACACACACACACACACACAGCCACACACTTATATATATATATATATATATATATATATATATATATATATATATATATATATATATATATATATATATATATATATATATATATATATACATATACATATACATATACATATATATACATACATATATATATATATATATGTATATATATATATAATATATACATATATATATATATACATATATATATATATATTTATATATATATATATATATATATATATATATATATATTCATATATCTATATATTTATATACATATGTATATACATATACACACATATATATGCGTGTTTGTGTGTGTGTGTGTAATGGTTATGATACAAAGGAATGGGTGGTTTTTATTCCGTGATCGAATCTGCTAAAGGAGAAGCTACAATCTACGGGAAGGCACTCCATATTTCAATACCACATCCTATCATCTCTGTACTGGTATCCTGGGTACGTTGTCGTGGGACGCAACCAATAGTCAGACATTCCTCGGAACTATTTTCTTTCGGCTGGTCTCTTAAATGGAAGGCCCCTACTCCGCCAAGCTCCCTCTAAACAAATCAGATATAGTCTTAATGCCCATAATCAAATATATTCACATGAAATTGAAGTCGCTGTCTCAAATGATTGGACATTTCAGCAATTCGAAAATTAATGGGAATATTAATTTTGTAGCAATCTGCTCTCTCAGTGGTGTCTCTGTCGCCGTAGCTGAAACAACCGAGGGGGGAATTGAATAATATACTTAACAAGGGCAATATGAACTGGACAGCAATAGCATTTCTGGCACGATATTTCGACACATTGCTTCGCTACCAGGTAATCCTCCTTTACATTTATATAGACTAAGCTTATCTCAGAGAATCTCTTGGGAAAATATATTATAACTATGTTTCACATCGTCCACACTATATTTTCTCCCAAGTTATCCAATAAGGTTTTCTCTTAAGATACAACACTCAGCATTGTTTTGAAAAGTAAAAGTAAACAACAAGGCATGAACAATATTTAATTTGGAGTCAAACGTGTCTGTAGAAGCAATTCACGCAGGTTCATCTCTGGGAAGTAATATCTTACATCCTAAATAATAACATCTTTAAATATTTTTCCCTACATCTCTGACACCTGTAAAAGATCCTTTGAATGACTCAATGACAGCTCATTAGAAAACCCAAGGAAATCTCAAGGTTACAGAATCAGAGTCGTCTTTAAGATCGTTTGGCCTTTCCTACACGGATCCGCTGTAGATAGTCGCGATTTATGTATTAATTAAGACTAGAATTAGCCATTGTTTAACTATGCAGAATTAAATTGACAGTATCTTCACGAGAGACCCTAAGCGAACAAGGATTGTGGAAACGATAATGAAAATTGCTTTCTCTTGAAGATATAACAGTTGAATCAAATACCCCGTTTACTGTTAATACTTTTCAGAAGAACCCGTCATCTTACAGAGTGCAGAGTTACATTAAATGCAACAAATCCAAAAAGCCTATCCCTATATGCCACTCCATACTCAAGCTAATGTGTCAAAGTAATGACAGAATACGAATTCCAGTTGAATTTTGCCAAAAGTAAGACCCAACAAGTTCAGTCAATTTCACCAGGGAAATCTGGTCTATGCAAGCACAGCAGTATAATCTATATAGGTATACTCCTATTTCCACGGCTAGGCCACAATATATCCAACAGAAACACATTCCACAGTTCACTCCGGGATACCATCACAGTATAATCCGCGATGCAAAACACTTCGCTATGAACATGAAGGCAAACTGATGTTCTGAGCTTGTATTATAAAAGTGCCCTTGAAATGACATTGCCCTCCGTGCTGTTCTATCAATGTTCATCCGAAGCCATGAACAATCTATATTGATCGTACTGTGATGAGTTTTTTTTTTTCTTTTTTATAATTCCAGAACAGGAGACGTTTATACTATTTCTAAGATAATCACCAATATCATAGGAGACTTTCTTACAAATATATAATGCGCCAAAATTCTTATTCAATTAGACTTCACATTTTTAAGATGCTGAAAACAATAAAAGTAATTCAAAAGTTGAAAAATATTATCTGAGGAAAGACATTTCTCAATAGCAGACGATTAGACATTGTGTGTGAATACCATTATATATTAGAAGCGACTAAGAAAGATAACACATGACAGGCAAATTATGACACGACCTTTGGATTAACCCTTCCTTTAATATCGCACAATATCCAAATCCTTTTTTAATGCGATAAAACATAACAGAAATATAAATCAAAGGACAAACAGTGTGATGCTATGATCCAATGC
>NC_091591.1:3530966-3533466 GCF_042767895.1 Penaeus vannamei | reverse complement strand
TGGGAAGCGTTACATGGCGGGTAATACGACAACATTAGAAGGAGCTGCAGGGTCTGACCTCATGCATGTGTTTTTAACGAAGTTGTATTCGAAACTGATCGGATACATCTCTTGCATTGTGAGGATATTAATTCTCATTCATAATTTATACATACATAATATTACACATACACACATACACACATGTGTGTGTGTGTGTGTGTGTGTGTGTGTGTGTGTATACGTATATATGTATGCATGTATGTATGAATATGTATATGTGTGCCTGTAAGGAAGCATCTCATCCTGTCGGAATGTATAATGCATTAAAAAGCTTAGCCATGAGGTTAAAGAACACATAACCCCGGGAAAATAATAGTTTCGGGAATGGTAATAACGAAAGCAATGCACGTGTAAAAGAATAAAATAGAAAAAATAAAGAGGCATAAACCGAAAAGTAATTCCAACTTGAATACCTTAAGTGAGACTCGAAGTTGCGAAGAGAAGCAAGGAAAGACAAGGCTAGGAATTCCCTCGGGTTTAACAGGGTGGGTGGGGGGGGTAGGGGTGGAGGTTGGGGTGGGGGTGGGGGGAAGGGGGCGTAGAGAACGAGGAAGAGGATACGCATATTTGATTGCGAGTTTCTTTTGTTTTCTTTGCCTTCCTCTCGCCCTTTTCTTCCCCCTGTTTCTCTGTTGTTGTGTTGTATTTGTCTCTCTCCTATTCTTTGTTGTTATTCTGTTCTTTGCTTTGTTTCTTTTCGGACATGCTGGCGTTGTTTTTTCGCTTTACCGTCATAAATATTATCATTATCGTATCACTAACATAATCATTATTATCATTGTAATTACTATTATCACCGTTATCATCATAATTATGATTACCATTATCATTGCCATTATAATGGTTAGGATCACGATTATTATCATTATTACACATCATTTGTCATTACCATTATCACTATCATCGTCATTATCATCATTACCAGCTTCAGCTACTGAGGACGGTCCCTCCTCCCCATCCCCCCCCCCCACCATAAAAAGAGTGGGATGGACACTCTCCAGACGACGAGTGAGGCGAAATATGAGAGGCAAGTTCAGGAGGCGTCCGTAAGCCGAAGATCCATAGACGCCAGGGATAACGTGGGATAACGAGAGAGGAAGAAGGGTTGAGAAAGTGGCTGGCGAAATAAAGGATCCAGTGTAAACAATGTAAACAAAGGCTTTATTGATTTTGAGAAGATTTTCCACTCTAGCCAAAGACAATAAGGAAATTCTTGATGAAAAGGAAATGATGAAAAAAGGTACACATTCACAAAGAATAAAGAAAGATGGAAATAAATACAGATGTAATTGAAATATTCCGTAGTAAGATTACATGGAAATAGTCACATAAGAATACTATAAACTGTTATTCACGCTCTCCATGTACTAGAAATGTCTTCTCCAAATACAATAGAGGACTAAAGAGGCAGTTTGGTTGGTGAGTAATGCATGTTAATGGTTAAGTATTGAAATTGATAATTAATAGATAAACCGAAAATGTTTTATCTGTTTCTTTTTCTTATTCGACTTTCAATATTCTTTTGGGCTTTTGACTTTGTTTATTTTGCTTATTCTTCTCATGTTACATACATTAATTGTTTTTAGATGCATATATATGTATATATGTATATTTAGATAGGTAGATAGAAAGAGAAATAGATAGAATGATAGATGGATAGATATGTGTGTGTGTGACTCATTCAATCTTTCTCTCTTAAGCTTTTTCTTTTTCTTCACTCTGTCTTTCTCTGCCTCTCTCTCTCTCTCTCTCTCTCTCTCTCTCTCTCTCTCTCTCTCTCTCTCTCTCTCTCTCTCTCTCTCTCTCCTCTCTCTCTCTCTTTCTCTCTCTTGCTCGCTCGCTCTTGCTCTCTCTCTCTCTCTCATTCTCTCTTTCTCTAGCCTCTCTCTCTCTTTCTGTCTCTCTCGCTCTCTCTCGCTCTCTCTCTCTCTCTCTCTCTCTCTCTCTCTCTCTCTCTCTCTCTCTCTCTTGTATCCAGCTATTTTATGATACATTTTCATTTTCCATTTCTATCTCTTTTCCCCCTCTACTATAACATGTTCCCTTTCCCCTCGTTATTGTACATAATAATATTACTTCTACCGATTTTTAAAAAGTTTGCTTGAACCTCGGAGCTTCACCATTACAATATGCATTACTTTTATTCCCATTTTCTGTAGACCCAATCGCGCTTACGTGCTCTTTTAGGGGGATACTTGTGTAGATTGTATTTCTCATTGTATTAACATTTAATCCCGTGTTAGCGTTATTGCTGTTGGTATTGGGTGATCTTCAGAAATGACACTTTATTTTTTCCTTGTTCTAATGTTGTTTTGCATGGTGGTTGCTGCTCTGTATTTTGTATTTTTGTGCAGAGAAGCAATCTAAAAAAAAAAGAAAAAAGAAAAAAAAAAACATGCCGATGTAAAATAGAAATGAGAAAACAGAAGTTGTGATACGAAGGGAAGACAGATTAGCA
>NC_091591.1:3493466-3498466 GCF_042767895.1 Penaeus vannamei | reverse complement strand
CAGTGTAACATATCATTACTGTGTGCAAGGTCATTTGCTCAGAGAAAAGACCTGTACACAAGTAATATCCATTTATTATAATAAATTTACGTGTGATTTTTGCTTGTGCACATCATCGTATATATATATATATATATATATATATATATATATATATATATATATATATATATATATATATATATGGATATGTACACCGAAGATTACAACTTTTAGTAAATGAGAAATAATATTACCCTTACCGTTTCTTCGCCATACAAGAATCTAAAATAGCTTACCTTAGAACTACCATAGAAAATGCATTCTTTTCCTATTTTAGGGCTAACAAAAATATTTTCTATCTCTTATCATTTCCATATACGTGGTTATATATGAATTAATTGAGGAAGGGAAGGACGCCAACTAGTTCTTATTACCACCATCCTCCCAACTTGTGCATATACACGATGAGAGTGAATGCATAGATACTGATATATACTGTGATTTTACTGTGAATATTTCCGTTTCTCTGGATATATCCGTATTTCCCTGCTATGTAATGGATTTCTGTTTCATTATAGCTCCATTAACCTTCTGTCATTATGTAATATCATAAATATCAGTGATATAAAATAAAGATGATGTGATTTCACACAGTAGGTTGATATATATTTATAGAAGCAGATTTACTTTATAGACAAAGATATATTTTAGTTCATGTTATATACACATTATCATTATATGAAGGATCCCTATGATTGCCGACCCTAGAGGCAGACTGAAGAAGAAAATAATTAAACAACAGCAATAAACCGAGCAAGGAGTTACGAATTTTATTTCATCATCACATGCTCTGCCTGCTTACCCGCCACCGGGACATCTGCTGACATTCCAGCAGTACTTTCCGTATTTACAATCTTTGTTTTGTTATTGTCACTGGTCATTATTATTATTATTGTTGTTGGTGGTGGTGTTAACATTATATTTCTGTTATTACTATTATTATTACTTTTTATAATCATTATTATCATTATTATAACTATCATTATCGCTGTTATTAGTAGTAGTAGTAGTAGTTGTAGTAGTATTGTTATTATTATTATTATTATTATTATTATTATTATTACTATTATTATTATTATTTTCATCATTATTATAATCATTATCATCGTTGTTATTGTTATCATTTATTTCATTATCATTATTGTTGTTGCTTCTGCTGTTGTCGTCAGTATTATCATTTTTATCATTATAAGCATTATTATTATTATTATTATTGTTGTTGTTGTTGTTGTTATTGTTGTCAGTATTATTAGTAGTAGTAGTGGTAGTAGTAGTATTGTTAATGTTGTCATTATTCTTATTGTTATTGTTTTATTATTATCATTGTTGTTATTATTATTATTATTGTCATGATGATGATAATAATAGTAGTAATAATGATTATTATTATTATTACTTTTACTACTGATCTGTTGTACTGATATTATTCTAACTATTGTCAATATTATAATTGTTCCCGTTATAATAATCAATATAATATTAACAATGAAATTATTATTGACATTGTTATTCTTATTGCTATTATTTTTTGTTGTTTTGTGTTGCATTTATTATTGTTGTTGTTATTACAGTAATAATCATTACCTTTATAGTTATAGTCATAGTTATTGATTTAGTTAATGATATTGATATTATTTTTATTATTATTATCATTATTATTATTATTATTATTATTATTATTATTATTATTATTATTATTATTATTATTATTATTATTATTATCCATTGTGTTATCATTATTGTTGTTTTTGTATTTGTTATTGACATTTCAAGTAGTAGTAGTAGTATCATTATAACTGTTATTATTATTAGCATTAGTAGTAGCAGGATTAAGTAGTTTTCATTTACATTAGTTTTAGTGAAGCTATCATTTATACCTTATTGGCATTATTTTCAGTTATTATCATTATTGTTTTCTTGTTTTTATTATTATTATTTTTATTATTACAATTTTTAGTATCATTTTATTATCATTATTATTATTATCATTATTATAGTTATCATTGTTTCTGCTATATTATTATAATAATAATAATAATTATTATTATTATTATTATTATCATTATTATTACCATCTTCAGTGCTATTATTAATTTTGTTGTTATCCTTGTTTTTATTATTATTATTATTATTGTTATTATTATTATCATTATTATTATTATTATTATTATTATTATTATTATTATTATTATTATTATTATTATTATTATTACTATTATCGTCATTATCATCGTTATTATTATCATCATTATCATTATCCTTGTTTTTCTGTTGTTAGTATAGCTATTATTATTATTATCACTATTATCATGTCCGTTTTTACAATTATTAATGTTATTATTTTTGTGATCATTATTGTTAGTATTATCATTATCATAACTACTATTTTTTGTTACTATCATTGTTGCTGTTTTCTTTATCATTATTTTCATCATGTTCATTATCATTATTATTACACTTATTTCTGTTATTGCTATTAGTATCATTATTCCAGACACAATATGTGTTTGTGTTTCTGAGTGATTGTCTGTGTGTGTGGGGGGGGGCATCTGTAATTGTGTGTGTGTGTGTGTGTGTGTGTGTGTGTAATAATCACGTTTACATAAAAGGATACAGAAAGAATACATTTCCTGGCACATTTATTTACACAATGTATAAATAATAGACTTACATCATTGCCCTATTTGTTTGGGCTATGTTTGGCACCTTTTATTATAATGAGCACGAGGTATGTATGTATGCAAGTGTATATTGTGGATGCATGTGTGTGTATATATATATATATATATATATATATATATATATATATATATATATATATATATATATATATATATATATATATATATATATATATATATATATACATGATTGTTTTTCCTCCCTTCTATGTGTCCTTGTCTATCTGTTTCCTATGTCTGTCCCTCTATTTTTTTTTCTGTTTCCTCAAAAGAAAACACCCACCAAATTTCGCATGAATATGACCTCGTTCGCCAACAGGTCGCGTGCCCATCATAATGCCATCACGAGGTGCCTTGACGCCCAACACGTAAATAAAGCAATTTTATTGTCTATGGAATCGAGCACTGTGTTCCCTTCGCTTCATACAAATAACACTTAATGAGACCCGGGAGGGCAGGATACACTTTGACGTGACATCGACAGTGAATAAGAAAGTCTACATGTTTATTAAACTAAAGGATTTCATTACATTCTCTATGTACTTTATACAAGAATAAGGGTTCCTATAACATATTGTCAGGATATTACTCTTTGTATGTTAAATACAAATTCATTTATACATATTTACTATTTGTTTAGGCTATGTTTGGCACCTTCTAGTATTTAAATGAGCACGAGGTATTTCATATTTTTGTTTTTGTAACCAAAACGTGTTTATATATATGTATATATATTTATACATACATACATACATATATATATATATATATATATATATATATATATATATATATATATATATATATATATATATATATATATATATATATATATAAGCAATTACGAGATCCATTTTGACTTTGAATGTTTCCGATATTTTTTCTCACTTTCCTTCCCTCTCCCTCCCCCCCCCCCTCTCTCTCTCTCTCTCTCTCTCTCTCTCTCTCTCTCTCTCTCTCTCTCTCTCTCTCTCTCTCTCTCTCTCTCTCTCTCCCTCAACTAATATTTGTCGAATTTTGTCCACGGTATCTTTGCCATCTATCACAAAATAGATAGAATGGTGGGCACATTTTTTTTTTTTTTTTACAGGATTTTATATCAAGTACGTGAGTAGAGTAATACTTGATAACAAACACGTATCCAGATTTTCAATACAAAAAAAAGTATTTATCAGTAATTGTCACTTCAACCAACACCCAATGAGAATGGCTCTGTGAAGCACTCCGGAATAACGGTTTCTAACACCAATCTGAAATCGCGGGCAAACTCCTCTTCATACAGTGCCTTTATGCCCAACATTTAAATACAGTAGTTTGTCGTCATTGAAGTCACACAAGCTTAACCCTCCATTTCATGTGAAGAACATTCAGGGAAAACCGGGTCGAGAGGGAAACATTTTGACATAACATCAACTGCAAATAGGAAAATTCTATATAATCATTGGATTTTTTTTCCTTATATTCCTTATTCCTTCTTTTCTACCAGAATAAGGGCGCTTTCTAACACATTTTTCAGCTTATGAGAGCTTCGTATTCATTTTCGTATTAAGTACAAAGTCATTTATACATATTCGGTCGAAAATAATATATAAGTGAACGAGATAAAACACAGGAAAGAAATATGTTTCTAAATTCCAGTAATTGCAATGGTTACCGAATTTCCTGTTCTTTTTTTCATTTTTTCACAGAGTAAAACAGGACATTCTGTTTTCGACTCATGGCGCTGAGAGGGAAGCAAACCTAATGCGGTCAATATTTTTTACGCAATATAAACACTGAAGGCCCTTGTCTCTCAGGTATAACTTAGAATAGTCCAGTGTGGAGCTATTCAACTTTATTTCTAACGTGCGTTCGTTTTCTATTCTTCACAATGCATTCGTGGAGAAAATGGGTTTAAGTGAATAGGGGGTATACTACAGTAAAAAAGGGAAGAAAATTAAAAGAAAATAATAACAATAAGTAGATGAATAAATTTTAAAAAACCGGGATGTCTCTACGGTTTACTAAGACAAATCTACCTTCACAGTCACCTACATTTGTCCGGAAATAACCTGTCTCCCCAGAAGGTCATGGCCGAAGAAGAGAGGTGAGTCTCGACAAGAAAAGAAATAGCAACAAGAAAACAAAAACAAAGAAAAATCTCTAGTTACCACACTAAAGACACACACAAAAATGAAAAAACAACAACACTGCAACACGAATTTTCACCCACATGCATATTAAACTTAACCTTTTGTCTTTTTTCGTGGGTGTCGTTAAACTATAGTAATAATGAAA
>NC_091591.1:3470966-3488466 GCF_042767895.1 Penaeus vannamei | reverse complement strand
AGAATAATGACAACTTTAGTAGCAGTAATTATAATGATAAGGATAACTACGATTGGAATAATAATAGCACAAATAATAATAAA
Source organism: Penaeus vannamei (assembly GCF_042767895.1). Lineage (NCBI taxonomy): Eukaryota > Metazoa > Arthropoda > Malacostraca > Decapoda > Penaeidae > Penaeus > Penaeus vannamei. The sequence continues at coordinate 3,488,383 of NC_091591.1, read as the reverse complement.
ACGGTAATTATCACAATAAAATCAAAGATGACAATCATTATGATACTAATCACCACAGTAATAAAAATTATGATGATGATAATAATAATAACAATAACAATGAGAATAATAATAATGATAATAGTAATAATATTAATAATAATAATATAATAATAATAATAATAATAATAATAATAATAATAATAATGATAATAATAATAATCTCAATAAGAATGATAACAGTAATCATTATAATAACTATGAAAATGATAATAATAATAATAATAACAATAATAATAATGATATCAATAATGATAATAACAATAATAGAAGTAGTAGTAGTAATAATAATAATAATGATAATGATAATAATAATAATAATAATAAATAATAATAATATTAATGATAATAATAACTATGATAATAATAAAACAATATAGTAATCACATCAATAATAACATTAATGATATTAATGATAATAATTACGATAATAATAATAATAATAATAATAATAATAATAATAATAATAATAATAATAATAATAATAATAATAATAATAATAATAATAATAATAATAATAATGATAATATTGGTAATAATGATAATAAAAGTAATAATGAAAATAATAATAATAATAAGTATGAGAATAAAAGTAATGATGACAGTGATAACGACAACAATAATAATGATTATAATGATGATTTTCATAAGAATGGTAGTAATATTACTAATAATACCATTATTAATAATATTACAGTAACAAAAAGCAATACTGGAACTGACAGTAACAACAACAATAATAACAACGCCGACAATAATTATGTTAAAGACAGTAATAATGACGGTGATTATAAAGATGATGCTGATAACGATGATGATAATTATGATGAAGATGACGATGGTGATATTGATAGCAATGACGGTAATGATAATGAACGACTACTACTACTACTTCTAAAGATTGTAAAACAACACTACTACACTTACTAATGGTGATGATGATGATGATAAAAAAATGCTAATAATAATGATAATGATAATATCAATAACGTTGATTATAATAACAATACTGGTATTATTATTAATAATGATGATAACGATGATGAAAACAAAAATGATAATTATGATTATTATTATTGTTATTATCATAATGGTCATAATAATAACAATCATAATAATAATAACATTAATAATAACAGTAATAAAAATAATGATAGTAATGATATTAATGATAATGATAGTAATATCAATAATAGTTCTAATGATAATAATAATAATAAAAATAATAATAATAATAATAATAATAATAATAATAATAATAATAATAATAATAATAATAATAATAATATTGATAATAAAAGTAATAATATAAATTATAATGATGATGATAATTATAATGGTAATCATAATAATGACAGTAATAATGATAATAATAATAATAATAATAATAATAGCAATAATAATAATACTAATAATAATAATAATGATAATAATACTAATAACAACAACAACAACAACAACAATAATAATAATAATAATAATAATAATAATAATAATGATAATAATAATAATGATAATGATAATCATAGTAATAGTAAAAATAATAATAATAATAACACATAATGATAATAATAGTAATAATAGTAAGGCCAGAAATAATGACAGTAAAGATCATAATAATCATAATAATGATAACGATAATTGCACTTATACTAATCCAACTAACAAAACGGGCAATAATAATTACTAAACTGAAAGGGCATTTGATTCATGATGACCATAAGAGAAATGCTTATTATTAAACGTGTTTTAACAATGAAAATGATAATGATAATAATATCAATAAGAGTAATGATAATAACGATAGTGATGATAAGAACAACAACAATAGAAATTTCAATAATGATGATGATAAGCCTATGATAACAGCAACACCAAAGATGATAATAATAGCAACAATATTTTGACACCAATGGTATCAAACAGAAAGATAATAATAATAATGATGGTTATTATAATAAGGTCCGTAATGATGATAATAAAGATGCCGCTGAACTAAACTAATCTAATCATAATGAACAAAATTTCGAAAAGTATGGTTCCATTCTACTACTGTAACTAACTACTAATGATAGTGATTAATAAAGATGGTAATTATTAAAAGTAACGACAACAAGAATAAAGAAGAAGAAAACGCATCTCTTTACGTAATTCATATTTATAATTTTATAATAATTATGATGGAGGATAAAATGATTATGCTATTAGGAATATCAAAAATATGGAGATGATGATGAGGATAATGTTTATGAAAGATTATTAATAATGGGAAGAATAAGAAGAGATTGCAGAAGCAACAATAATGAAAGGAATAGATATAATAGCAATTATACAAAGATAATTATTACTACTACTATTATCATGATGAAAGTAATGGTAAGATTATGATACTACTATTACTACTGCTGATGTTAATAACAATAAAAACAATAATAATAGTAATGATGATAATGATGATGATAATAATAATATGGATAGTAATAATAATGATAATGAAAATAATGATGTTAACAGTAATGATAATCATAATGAAAATAATAATAATAACAATAATAAGAACAATAATAATGATAATAATGGTAATAGTAATAAAACTATTAACAAAGATTATCGTAAGAAAAAGTAATGAAAGGAACAATGAGAACAATATAAGTTGTAATGATAATGATATTGGAAAGAATGATAATAATAATGATAGTAATTATAATAATAACGATAATAACAAAAATAATGATAATGAGAATAATAATAATAATGATAATGATGATACTGATAATAATAATGATAATAATAATAATTATAGCAAATGATAACCATGATGATAATAATGATAATGATTATAATAATAATAATAATAATAATAATAATAATAATAATAATAATAATAATAATAATAATAATAATAATAATAATAATAATAATAATAATGATAATAATAATAATAATAATAATAATGATAATAATGATAATGATAATTATCATTCTAGAAATCATAATTATAAAACAGATGATAATAATACTGACACTAAAATTTGTAATCGTACGATTGATTTTTTTCCCTATTTCTTTTTGTTTTGCTTTGTTTGTATGTTTGCGTGTGTGTGTGTGTATGTGTGTGTGCATGTGCGCATGTGCTTATTCGTTATCATGAATGAGTGCATGTGTGTAAGAGTGTGTTTTTGTTTGTCTGTCTGTTTGTTTGTGGTAACTGGGTGTATGTGTGCGTGTTTGTGTTGTAAGTGCGTTTCATGAGTTAAAAGAATGTGTGTGTGTTCAGGAAAATACACGACAAACGACACACACACAAACCGTAATCCCAGCTTTTGCATAACACATACTCTGCTCTGATTTTGTTGTCCTGTATTGCTTCTGAAGTCTTGATTTATGGGAAAGTTTATTTTTTATCATTTTTTTATATATACTTTTGATATGAAAAAATAAATCGCATTGGTAAGGGTTCTTTTTATATGTCAACTACAACCCTACCATTCTACTTGATGGTATTGCTAAGTATTACATGGTTAAGTAAGGTGCTTTATGTACAGTGTTTCAAAGGAACCTTACATTTACACGGAAGTACGAGTGTCTTCTAAAAAGGATGGACTTTCATGAAAGTACAGTATGAACGTATGAATGTAGTCTCATTATGATACAGCTGACATGAACATCTGAGGACTCTGATGAAAATAAACACTGAATATGAATATGGCTCAAGAGATTAGACACTTTTTTAGCAAATACGTAGCACGGGCTTTGAATATCAGGTACAGCTTACGATCATAGGTTTAAAAGATGAATAAATAAATGACTGAATGCACAGGGATCGAACTGGGGTAAGGGGGCTGATGTCACAGGAACTTAAGGATACTCCCGGTGGATGCTGGCCTCGCGAAGGACCTGCGTGCCCTTGGGAGGCGAGGCGGCCGAGGAGGGCAGCCGCTGGGTCCTGAACACCGTGTTCTGCAGGGTCCGCTTCCACTTGTCCTGGGCGTCCCGCAGCTTCAGCAGCCACGTTTGCTGTCGAGAGATTCAGAGGGCAATGGCGGGCAGGACGGAGGGGGAGCGGGTTTGATAAAATGCAGGAAAGGGCTTAAACATACACACGTATGTAGATGTACCTAGAAAAATATATTTCTGTTTCTATATCTATTTGTCAAATATTCTAGATATACATATATAAATACATACATATGTGTGTTTGTGTGTATATATACATACATATATATATATATATATATATATATATATATATATATATATATATATATATATATATATATATATATATATATATATATTTCTATATCTATTTGTCTAATATTCTATATTAATAATACTAATATTCCCTTAAGGTCCACTAACACGCCGCTGTGTTGGCGCACCGGTCCGTTATCGCACGTGTCCTGGACTCTCACAAATCCCCAAACATGAATACAAACCTCATTACTCCTGAGCCTTATGTAAGAACACATACAGACCTCGATTCCCCCACAGCAGCCGTGGTCGAATGTCCCCAAGGCACGCCACAACATAGCAGACTCTTGTCACTTCACACACACCCCGGGAAATAGCGACGTTATCAGCAAGCGCATCATAAGTACTTTGACCTTTCGTGACATCTGACCGATCTTCCCTCTCCTCACTGCCAGGTTCAGGCACTTCGGGACTTCTTCGAGGGACCTTCAGTGCATATACGTACAAATAGTCCATGAAAGTAGATTATTTTGAAGTATTTACATTGTGAACGTTCATATTTTTTAAACATCTGACACAAACCCTTCCACCCTTTATTATAGTATCTAGATAGCCGCTGAATTCTATATTGGCTGGATAGAATTCTATAATTCTATCTATACCGGAGCTGTTATTATGACTGAGTTGTTATCTTTGTCAAGTTTTTATAACTTTTCGGTGATGGGGGTGGGGGTTGTAGTAAAATTGGAACTGCTGTTACTGTTATTACTGTTTCTTCGTTGCCTATTGCGTCAATAAAATAAGATGTTTTATACAACTATGGAACGCATGATCCAAAAAGAAGATATAAAAAAATCTAGCGCATGAATATACCAAAAGTGGCAAGCCCAACATGAAACATCAAACACGTAAACAGAAAAAAAGAAATGAAATTGGAACGCGCGATGGACGTGCCGCAGGCCTTGTGGAGATACAGCACTCCAGCACGCTAAGCATTGCCTCGTCTCAGCTCACAGAAGAGGTGTATTTTTGGAATCTACAAATAATACAACCTTTCAGGGGAGACTGAGAAAGATCACCAACCAGAAGCTTCAATTTTAGATGACTTAGGTAGGTGACGATTCGTAATATCACCGGTCCTTCATAGGGTTAACGTTATGATTTATGTATTGCTGTTAATAGTGTTGGTCTCTTAGTCAATCGCCTTCCTTTTTTCTTTAACATAGATGAGGGCATTATATGGTCCCCTTTTTTTTTTTTTTTTTTTTTTTTTTTTTTTGCTCGTGCCTGGCGTGCAGTTGGTCTTATCATTATTATCAAAGTCTATTTTCCGTGAATGAGTATTCGTAGATAGATAGATTGCTTACATTTGCTTGGGATCTCTCTCTCTCTCTTTCTCTCTCTCTCTCTCTCTCTATCTATCTATCTATCTATCTATATATCTATCTATCTACCTATCTCTACCTCTCTTTTACTATATCTCTATTTCTCTTTCTATCTCTTTCTCACTCGTGTAATGAAATGAACGTTTCTCATTACTACTTTCATCTCTGCTCCGTGAACTGCTCAAATAAATAAATAAAAGGTTTTTATTACTTCTATAATACCATACTTGTTATACTTTGCCATCGCGTTCCTAAAACTAGTTTCTCATTAAGTCCAACAACTTTGTGTCATACCTATTTATAAGTAAGAAATCAGTTTCGTTTCTCATTTCTTAAAGTCATTTCCTTGTAGACTTAGAGATGATATTGGAGGGTTGAGTCCCGGCAAAACTTGTAGACATATATAATTTTACATTAGTGGTACTTACTACGCGATAAATGAACAAGTTTTCTCGTTCTTTCATATTTCTTATTTATCAAGAAAGTCCCCCAATAATACTATAAAATGAAGTCTTACTTTATCAGCCTGTAAGTCTTCAAGTAAGCCTTCTCTTTAACTATTTTTGGCCTTAAGCTTCAGCTATACTTATTTTAAGCTGTCTCCCTCATTGATTAGAGCTGAAAATAGCGCTCACCTACTCACTCTAGACCCTTTCATAAAATATTCAGCGAGGTATTTGAGAATGAAAAAAAAGAAAAAGAAAATCCACTTTTATTTCCCATCCTAAGGCAGTACTTCCGTTGCATAAAAATAACACACCGATAATTCTGTAGCTCCTGTTACTCGCCTTCTTAATCCTACAGCATCTACTTTAGCGAAAACAATAGAGAAAACAAACTTCCCCAGGCAATACGAAGAGACCGATCCTGTTCTCATGGTCACCCTCCCATTAAACGTGTTAATGTTCCTCTCCAGATAGCAGCCTGAGACCTAAGCGGGTATTCTTGGGACCTCTGTGCTGGAGCGAGGGCCTTCGTCTCCAGGGGACTGAAGGCCATTGTCTTCGTCGTGAAGGCATGTCTGGCAGGAGCAACGGGCAAAATAACGCCAGCTGCTTACGTGAGGTAAACGCCATGGTCAACACACACACACACACACGCACGCACGCACGCACGCACGTACGCACACACACACATGAACGCACGCACGCACGCACACACACGCGAACGCACGCACGCACACACACACACATACACACGCATACACAGAGAAAGATAGAGAAATAGAGAGAGAGAGAGAGAGAAAGACAGACAGACAGACAGACAGACAGACAGACTGAGAGAGAGAGACAGATAGAGAAAGAGAGAGAGAGAGAGAGAGAGAGAGAGAGAGAGAGAGAGAGAGAGAGAGAGAGAGAGAGAGAGAGAGACAGGCAGACAGATAGACAGAGAGAGACAGAAACAGAGAAACAGAGAGAGAGAGAGAGATAGACAGAGACAGACAGAGTGAGAGAGAGCGAGCGAGCAAGCGAGAGAAAGAGAGAGAGAGAGGGAGAGACAGACTGACTGACAAACAGACAGAGACACACAGAGAGAGCTAGAGAGCTAGACAGAGACAGAGAGAGAGAAGGGGAGAGAAAGAGAAAGAGAGAGAGTTAGACAGAGACAAACAGACAGAGACAGAGAGAGAGAAAAAGAGAGAGAGAGAGAGAGGGAGAGAGGGTAGAAAGACAAACAGGCAAGAAACGAAAACAAAAGAAAAAGAAAGAAAGAAAAAAAGCCAAACACATTAAAAAACATAATTTCCCTTCTTTTTATTTTCTTTTTTTTACCTTGATCTGCTCCGTCTGCGCCTGGAAGGTGTACACGGCCACGATCTGCTGGAAGCGGTTGAGGTTGACGAGGACGAAGGCCGCCTCGAGCTTCGACGCCGCGGACTCGTGGGGCGAGACGTCGTGGATGAAGAAGCGGTCAAGGGAGAGAGGCTGCTTGTACACGATGTAGCGCAGGGCCGATTCGCCCGTCGTGGAGGCCCGCGAGCACGACGTCGGCCAGTTCTCCGTCAGCGAGGATTTCTGCGGGAGGGGGGGGGGGGGCGTTAGGGGCAGGGGAAGAGGGGAGCGCACGCACAAACATACGCACGTACAATATATGAATATAAATATATATACAGGTAGATAGATAGATGGATAGATAGATTACGCGCAAATATACATATGCACACACAATTACGCGCACACACATGTATACATATGTGTGTGTGGGTAGGTTTGGCTCTACATATATATTACATTGATACATTTCTATATCTCTGTCTTTCTATCTGTCTGCCTACTTACCTATTTATCTATCTACCTACATATCTATCAAGCTGTCCCATCCTAGTTTTCTTTTCTTTCTTCCTTTTCCAATCAATCATTTTAGAAAATAGTGCGTTACTTTATGATATATAGAAGCAGCACAAGCAATGGCATGTGAGTGATGGCACCGGAGACCTAAAAAATACAGAGCCCGTTTCGAGTGCCGCGTGTGGAACTGTGTGTACCTGAACAGAAAAATGAAAAGGGTTCATATGGATTTTAAGTTCATGTAAATTTGCGGTTCTCTTTCCAAATTGACGGTGTTTGGATTTCCCTTTTTGATGGCATATGTGCTATTTGAAGTGCTGGAATGAATCCCAAACTGGCTGATTGAGTGGCAGATCAACAGAGGGGAAAATGTATATATGGGCTTCAGAATACGAACTCACATACACACGCCTTTTAAAGATAACAATGTTATCATGATGGTGATAGTAACGATAATGATGATAACAGCTTTAACAGTAAATACATTGACAATGATAATGATCAAATTATGAAACTAGCGATGATAGTAATAGTAATTATTCATGCTTAAGATATATACAACTTGAATGATAATAATAGTACAAAAAATAGAAGAAAAGGTGTATATATGTGTAACTATGTTTACCAATATCAATACCAACAAGAATATTAACAATAATTGTCATATAAAACAAATACAAACACACACATTAGCGCTATTTCCATTATCACTCCTACTACTACGACTATTACAATTACTGCGACTACTGATACTACTATTACTACCACTATTACGACTATTACTACGTTTACTATGACTAATACATATACTGCTATGACAACATCAACCAAAATTGTTGTCTACCATCAGTATTACTACTACACCTACTGCTCCTCCTGCTACTCCTAATAATACTTTTACTGCTACTCCTACGCCTTCTACTACTACTACTACTACTGCTACTACTACTCCTCCAACTCCTACTCCTATTACTACTCTTTCTAATACTCTTATTCCTTTTACTACTATTACTACCACTCCTGCTCCTCCTCCAACTTCCCCCACTACTACTAATACTACTCCAACTCCTACTACTACTATGACTCCAAATCTTTCTCCTATTATTATTCCTCCTTCTCTTCCTGCTGCTATTACTACTACTACTCCAAATCTTACTCTTAATACTAATACTGCTACTCCTACTTTTATCTCTCCTCCTTCTACTACTACTATTACTGATACTATTCTTACTCCTATTACTCCTCCTCCTCCTCCTTCTACTATTACTGCTACTCCTACTTTTATCCCTCCTCCTTCTACTACTACTACTATTACTGATACTACTCTTACTCCTATTACTCCTGCTCCTCCTCCTTCTACTATTACTGCTACTCCTACTTTTATCCCTCCTCCTTCTACTACTACTACTATTACTGATACTACTCTTACTCCTATTACTCCTCCTCCTCCTCCTTCTACTACTACTGCTACTCCTACTTTCACCCTTCCTCTTCCTCCTTCTACTACCATAACTGCTACTACCTCCTCCTCCTCCTCCTCCTACAACTAAACACAACAACACATAACTCATACATTCTCACCTTTTTATGGAGTCCCTTTTTCCTTCGTGTGATCAATAACATGTCGTCGAAGAGAATTACATACATTTCCTGGGGTTTGTTGTTGTCCATCAAGTGCAAAGATCCTTCAAGAATAATTTGTCGTCTTGGTGACACTATAAGTCGTTCGCAAGGTTGCTTCGATATGGCTCCCTGTTGAAGGTTATTATTATTATTATTATTATTATTATTATTATCTTTATTATTATCATTATTATCATTATCACTATTATTGCTATTATTATTATTATCATTATTATCATTATTATCATTATTATCATTATTATCATTATTATCATTATTATTATTTTATTATTATCTTTATTATCATAATTGTTATTATTATTATCATTATTATTATTATCATTATTTTATTTTGAATTCGATGTTTTGTATGCTTTGGTAGTTAGATTGCTAGATTGAATAATAAGAGGTTTAAATTCCCTAAGTAGTTAAGTTATCATTATGAATTAGATTGATAGATTGTTAGGTCTAAAAACAAAATATAAATCCCCTAACTTTGTATATCTAATAATTGATTTATTCTTAGATGTTTATTCACTTTCACTATTAGATACATCGATAGGTATTACTAATAATAGTCAGATAACTCGATTGCTAGATTTCTATTTAATGATCTAATATGACTTGAATCGATACTTATATATTTTATATGATACTGCTAGATTTCATTGCCTTGTAGGGTTAGGAAGATTCCCAAAAGTCTTATAATAGAAAGACGAACAATGGATGTTTTTCATTCGTTTATTTATATATTTATTCCTTAAGAAATAGAAGAAAAAAACATCAAGTTCATTAATCAATAAAATGAAAAGCGATTACCCGACACCCAAAAACAATAACTAACAACCTCCCCCCCCCCCCCCAAAAAAAAGAAGATAAAAAGGAATAGGAAATAAAAGACAAAAGAAAAAGGAAAATCTGCTACTTCTTACCTTCAAGAACTCCGGGATGAACACCTTGGGGTCGAGTTCAGTGACCGGCGGCCACACGATGTTCCTCTGGATTTCCAACAATCGCTCGAAATTCTTGAGCCATTTCATTTTGTCGTCGAGTTCTCCTGTGGGGGGAGAGAGAGAGCGGGGAGTCTTGACGCCTCTTGCGGTCCTTCAGGAGGTGGGGGGGGGGGGTTCTGTCTAGATACCTGTTGATTAGTCTTTTTGTCTGTTTGTTTGTCTTTGTCTCTGTCTCTCTGTCTCTCTTTCTTTCCATTTCTCTCTCTCTCATTTCCTGTCTTTGTCTATCTGTGCATATCTCTCTCTATCTATCTATCTATCTATAAACACACACACACACACACACACACACACCCACAGATATATATATATATATATATATATATATATATATATATATATATATATATATATATATATATATATATACATATATATATATATATATATATATATATATATATATATATATATATATATATATATATATATATATATATATATATAATATTCATAACTCTCTCTCTCTCCATCTATCTCTCTAGCTAGCTAACTAACTAAATCTCTATCTCTGTGTATTAATTCCTCTTTATTTTCCTGTCTCTTTTTCTTGCTGTCGATCTATTTAAGAAAACTAGTTATATATACATACAGAATAAGTAGATATAAACACCCACACAAAGGAATGTGTCTTATTTTGCATGAAGAGATTATCATTATCTATTAGTTCTTACAGACGTGTTAGTGTGTGTGTGGCAAGCTCTTCCACTCCTATATCTATTCATATTCAAATGTTGATTGCATCTCTAACTATACCTGGACTCTTATCAGTATAATCAATAGATACAAAAAGAAGGAAAAAAACACAAATCACACCTGAGCACTGATAAGAGACGCATCCGCCGCACAATGAAGGGCGTCGAGTGATAACACGAATCAAACGGAGGACCATCTCTTATCTCACGCCCGCCCGCCATTCAACACCTTCTCGACAGCGTAATAATGCGGTGGTGAGTTTAACGAATGACGTAGATTATGCAAACAATACACAGGCATACGAGGAGAGAGATTTAGTCTTCTCAACCCCGGCGGAGTATACACACGCAGTATATCCAGGCTGGTTGTGAGGTTTGCGTGGGTTGGTGATTCTGGCGAGGTATGTGTTCGTGTTTTTCTCTTTCTTTATTTCTTTCCTTTTCTTTTTCTCTCCTCTTTTTCTATCTGGTTCTCTCACTCTCGCTCTCTCTCTCTCTCTCTCTCTCTCTCTCTCTCTCTCTCTCTCTCTCTCTCTCTCTCTCTCTCTCTCTCTCTCTCTCTCTCTCTCTCTCTCTCTCTCTCTCTGTTTACTTTTTGATACATATGACTAGACTTTCTTGGATTCGCTGTTTACATAAAAAATGCTCTCCCACAAAAAAAAAAAAAAAAAAAAAAAAAACTAAACAAATAAAATAAAACGAAAAAAAAGAGAAAGAGGGAAGGAGGAATGGAGAGCAAGAAAGAGCAAGAGATGGATATTTATATAAAAAGAGATAACTAGACAGAGAAGGGGGATATAAAAAGAGATAGAAATAGACAGACAGATAAATAGAGATGTGGATAGACAGATAGAAAGACAGACAGATAGATAGAGAGAGGGAGGGTAGACAGATAGATAGATTAAACTGGGGTATATAGATAGAGAGAGGGGGATTGTTATATAGATACAGAGAGAGAGATGGAAAGGCAGACAGATAGATAGATCGATAAATAGATAGAGAGAGAGATGGAAATATAGATAGATATATAGATATAGATTGATGGATAGAGAGAGAGAGAGAGATGGAAATATAGATAGATATATAGATATAGATAGATGGATAGAGAGAGAGAGAGATCTTTTATTGTAATGCTGACATATAGTCTGACAGCACTCTAACCATAAATTGCTACCAGCTAAAAAGAGGAAATATGCTTAATAATCATCAAATAAAAAGTTTTTTTTATTAGCACAGATCCTTCTCCCACTTTCTTTCTCATTACAACATTCGACATTTCCCTTTTATTTGTTTTAGTTTGAAGTTTCTGCTTAATTGAATTTTCGAGAACCGGAAAACTTAATTTATTTTTTAAGTGAAAGTTCTGTATCCAGTCTAATCGAGTGTTTGATATAGTCGTCGAAAACAAAATTCACTCAAATATCCAATATATTTCATACGATATTGTTTTATTGGCTCAGCTTCCGAGCAGATTTGAAAAATATACATTTTATATATATTATTTGAATCAATCGTTGATTATTACTAGCTTTACCACTAAATCTTTTTGATAATTATTATGGTTATATTCATTATTATTAATATGAATATTATCATTATCATTATTATAATTACGATTATCATAATTATCATTACTATCTTTCTTTATGTTATTTATTGCACTATTACTATCAATGTTATTATTATTATTATCATCATCATTATTGTCACTGTCATTAATATCTATTATTATCATCATTATCATTATTATTATCATTATCATTATTATCACTATAGGTGCTATAATTCTCTTGATCATTATCATTATTATTTTCAGTGTTACTGTATGATTATGATAATGCAATTAACTATAATTATCATCATTACGATGATAATGCCGCTATCAACATTTTCCTTCTCTAAATCACCATTCTAAAAAGAAAAATTCCTTCCGTTTCGTGCTCGCAGATGTCTGGTCGCGGGCCGTCGTGCGGGGCGTGCGGGGAGTCGTACACGAAGACGGAGAGGCGTCCTCGCGCCCTGCTCTGTGGCCACACCTTCTGCACCCTTTGCCTGGAGGAAGCCATCCGTGCTAAGTCGTGTAATTGCCCCAGCTGTAGCCAGCCTTTCATCGCCTTCGCGGCCTCGCAGCTTCCGACCGATTTCTCCGTCTTGCAGAAAATTACCTCGTCGTCTTCGAGTTTGAGCGCGTCCTATGACTCGCTCTCGAGGAAGTCGTCTTGGGATAAAACGGACAGAGACGAACCAGACGCGTTTCGCTCGGCGTTCTCGAGGTTGTCGTCGACCAAGTATGGGCAGTATAACAGGGACATCGCATCGGGGAATACGTCTTTCGGGAAAACTTCGGATAAGGAAGAGAACAGTATCCGTTCAGAGAAAACTCCAGATAAGGAAGAGAAGAGCATCCACTCCAACCGCTGGCCAAGGACACAGAGTCTGTTCTCGCGTCGACGGTACACCGACCACAAAGTCTACAGCGACGATAGTGAGCACGACTCCGATTCTTCAAGGAATAAAGAGAAAGATCTCAGCTCAGGCGTTAGTAAGTACAGAACGAATGCTTCTTCATATGATAAACCATTCTCAAGGACAAATCCACAAGCAGGGGGAAGTTTTGCTCTATCTAGAATTAGCGCACCACCGGCAAATTCCTCTTCGGATGCCACTCTTTCCACCCTGAAGAACCACGGAGACGAAGAGCATGAACAAGAGTCAAGTCCCGTGACGCCCGGTGCGGGTCTGAGGGCAAGACGACCCTCTTCGGAGCGAGCAACCTGGAAACTTCCAACGCAGCTCGAAGTCGATTCACCTGACAGCATCCCCGAGTCACCTGGAAATACTACGAGCACACCGAAGCACGTGCTACGGATGTGTCGATCGCTCACTAATAAGCATCTCACTTCCGGACGCGATTCTGAACAGGTGAGGCAGAGAACCCCAACGCAGGGTGAGTCGACCGATGATGACGCGGCCGATACCCTGGGACCTCCTCCTCCACTTCCGGGAACTAGACCTCCGGCCTTGTTGACAGGCTCCGAGGCAGAGGATCAGGGATGTTTACAGGAGAGTGGAGATACGAAGCAATATGAGGAGAGACCTGCTGATTTTCCTGTAGAAGAGAGTTCAGCTCCTAACGGAAACGAGCTTCAAGAAACGAAAATGAGTGAGTACGATAAAAAGAGAGATGATGAAGTTCAGCCATCTGTGGAAACTTGGCCGAAGAGTGACGCCAGCCGATCATTACGAACGCGTTTGAGCAGACGTGCCTTGTCACTTCAGTATGCTTTAGAGGATGATGAAGTTGTTAATAAGGACCCTCAACACTCTCCTAAGCCGGCGTCATTTCACTCGCGTCCCTCGCTTTCCTCCAGTGTCACAACACCCAGCGAGGATTTCTCAAAAGAAAACACAAGGAAACTGGGCTTGAGAAGATATCGCTCTCTGGGGACAGTAAATGACAAGTCAGAGACAAAGAGTAAAGAAAGCGAAGTGTATGATGTATCTCGCTCTCTTTCCCGGTCGCATTCCACCAAGCAAGAAGCGGGTAATGAAAGGAGCAAAACACCTGCACAGTCAAGAAGACAAGGCTATGAAGATATGAAGATTAAATCTGATTGGAAATACCATTCACAGGAAGAAGGAAAGAGCAACAATACACATTCGGGGAGTCAAGAGGATAAGGAAAACAGCCATTGGTCAAAAAGGAGGTTTAGGCTCTCAGGACATTCAAAGAGTGTAGATGAAAGACATAAGGAGGATGCCCCTTCCACAACCACATCTAACGGAAAGGTAAGTATTACAAATACAGCGAATATTTGGTCGAAATATTCACCATCAAAACCAAAAGATCCATCTGACTCGTTTTCTCAAGAACGAAAGATACTGGGATTTTCTCAACATGAAGGTGAGCAGAGGACAACCACTAGCTCATCCTCCATCACACCCAGAAATAGGGAATATATGATTACAAAAACTGCCAGCGTTCGAGACTGGAAAATACCAAGAAAGGTGGAACATGAGGAGCAAATCGGCAAGACAACTGAAACCACTGATAACTCATCGCTTAAAACAACCTTGACTTCACGATCATCTAGGCGTAATGCTGATCATCCTGGTTCATCGACAGACAAATCCCCAGTAGGATTATTACGTATAGGAATAGTTCCTAGTGTCCAGACAGTTAGTGAAGAAAGTGAACAGACAGATGACAATAAGGATGTAGATACTGTAGATGCACCTCCACCGTCAAAGGCAAGGTTGACCCACGGCGCGTCCAGAGGAACAGAGACATTTGTGCCGAAGAATAATGAGGGTTCTGCCTCTATCATTTCTAGGAGACAGCAAGAAAGCTTTCCTGCCAGTGAATCAGCTCCCTTAGGTGTTCGCTATTCCGCAGGTGAAGCAGATCCAAGAAATAAATACGACGGTAAGCAGACGCACTTTGAAGCCAATAGCATCAACGCGCCCCCTGACAATACAAATATTTATGGAAATTTCCGTCAAAGAAATAGATATCAAGAACCCAAGAAACGTACAAATCCACATATTCAGAAAAATGTGAGAAGTGACGACGCTGCGGAAAATATAGACGAGAAACAGCAGCGTTACCCAGAAGAGTATCGCAAGGAAACCAGTGAGGCTTCGAGGCACAAGCGAGACCGTTCGAACCAGGATCGAGAAGACAGAGTTGCCAGGGGTCGCCGGTCCAGCCAAGAGCTTAATCGAAAGCCGGAACCAACTACTGCAGAAGTGTTGCAAAAGCTCCCCGACACCGGGCTTTGTGGGACGCATGGGTCAATAGTGCAGCTGTACTGTCAGCGGTGTGAAATGTGGATATGCGAGGAGTGTCTGGATATGCTTCACTCTCCTTCGCCCGCGGGACTGTGCCGTGTCATGTCTACGTCCGAAGCCCTACTCGGCCTGAAGGAAAAGCATTCAGAATTCATCACTTCGAGGATCAGTACTCTAAATCACTTTCGGAGGGATCTGAAGAAGCTTTTGTTCGAATGCGAAAACAGCATCGAGGAACACGAAGCCACGATCCTCGAACTGCGAGCGAAGATGGAAGAGGAGCAGAGGCTGATTGAAGGGATAGAGACGATGAAAGCCCTGGTGCTGGAGAAAGGTAAACAGATCGACAGCTGGGAAGACCTGCTGCAGAAGAACGCAAATCGCATCGAGAAATCGGGGACGTCACACGATATGATAAGCGCCGTTGAGAGGAACAGGGCGGACATCTTGAGAAGGTTCCGAGAAAACGAAGAATTGGAAATAGCTGTGCCGTCTGATTTCGCAAGGGAGTGAAGGGGAGGGCGGGTTTGGTGTCGCTGTTTATTACAGTATTCATTATAATATCAAAAGAATGATGCATTAAAGGCATAATAAACAAACCAAAAAAGTTATGTGGACACACACAGAAGCACACGCACAGACATACAAATATAAATCAATATGTGTGTGTGTGATTATAAATGTACACACACACACGTGTATATGTGTGTGTGTGTGTATATATATATATATATATATATATATATATATATATATATATATATATATATATATATATATATATATATATATATATATATATATATATATATATATATATGTATGTATGTATGTGTGTGTGTGTACATGAGTGTGTGCATATATATACACACATACATACAAACGGTCCTATAACAATGAAGGCTGTAAGATGCATTTATCAATATTGCGTCAGCAAGAAATGGGCCCGGACCATGCAAGCTGACATTCTTGATGCATAGGAGGGCCACCGCACGCAGTCCACGAAATGTTATTGACAGGCGCTGCTCAATTGGATTCCTAGAATGACCTCTTGCCATTTAGACGTCGGATAGACTATGGAAGCCAATTCCTTTGTAGAGTAGTAATAGGGACTGTGTGGCCCACTCATGCGTGATGGAAGAGCATACTCCAGGCTTGTGAATAGTTTATATCGATATCGATGAATAGCTAGATGAATAGATATATATTCTCTTGTTACTATGCAGAGAAGAGTATGAATGAGAAGAAATATCTGATACATTTACGATTATATCTTCGTCTAGATCACAATCGAAAATACAAATGACAAAGATGTAATTGAACCCAGTCAAATACGTACCATGCACGGTGAAGATATTCATTCTAATTCATCCCATTTTTATATATATT
>NC_091591.1:3450966-3458466 GCF_042767895.1 Penaeus vannamei | reverse complement strand
ACTGATTACACCCGCTTAGAATTATTATTATTATTATGTCATAATTATCGCCATCACCATTACCACTACCATCATCATCATCACCATTATTATCTTCATTATCATCATCATTATGCTATCAATTTTGTTTTAATGACACAGGCGTCTCCCTCTTAAAATCAGGATAAATACCTTTTCATTATAATCAGTCTGAAGACACAGGCTTCCTCAGATTTCGCGCAGAAACTAACCATGCCATCATTACAAACTCTGTCATCCCGTATTATATTTCAAACGACCAACTTTTACCAAATCCCTTGGGTCGGACTTTCAATCAAGAGGTCATATCACTTAACATAAACACCAAGTTATTTTCAAGTGCATCGCCTTGAACAGGAAGATGCCAAATAAGCTGTGTTTTTAAACTAAATGCGCCGCTTTTACAAGTTTTGTCCTGTGAAATGTTTTTTTCTTTTCTTTTCTTTATTTTAGATGGTTCCACAAGTTCTCAGCCACCGAATAGGTTAAATGACCTCACCTAAATGCACTTTGGAGTGAATTTTAGGATTTTTTTCTATGCTATTGTAATCGATGTTATTGTTGCTAAGATTGTGAGTATTGTATCATGTCATTAATACAAATTGCTATATCAGAATCATAGATAACACCTCCAGAAATCAAGGAAAAATAATAGACAGGTGAGAGATTTAGAAACTAGTGATTGACTCCATGGTGACTAAGCACTTCCGGAGCCATCTATATGTACAACTACACAGAAAAATATCGTTAGAAAATCAAGCTAAGCAACTATACTTTTTATAATATAGTTATTATCATTACAAACCTGTTGGAATCCCTGATTTTCCAAAATTTGGGTATGTGGCTTATCTCAATATTGCAAGGCATATTCCATCCTCTTACGGGAATAAAAGCAGCTCGCAGTGAATCCATATGAATTCCAGACGACTGTTCGAGACATGAATCAGAACGAGACAGATTCGAAACCCAACACACCAGCCTCTCCGTAACATTAGGTTCTGATCGTTATGTTTCGAGACCCCTTCTAACGATAGTTTTCTGTGTAGCTGTACATACAAGTAATAATCTAAACTCACAGTGGGCATGGCGTAGGAATGGCATTCCCGGCGGCAGTGGTTAGGTCGTATTTTATTTATCCGTTTATCAGTTTGTGTACCGCTTAATATGCTTTTGTTTATTTTGTTGTTATCATGTATATATCATTATTATTGTTGTTGCCATTATTATTTTGTGATTAATATTATCCTTATTATAGTTATTATTACTGTCATTAATATTACGATTAGTATTATTATTACCATTATTATTATTATTATCATTGTTAACATTATCGTTATTATTAACATAATCATTATCATCATTATTATTAACATTATCATTATCATCATTATTATTAATAATATTGTTTTCATTATTATAAGCATAATTTATTATTTTTTTATCAGTTTCATTTTTCCTATTATTATCATTATTATCATAATGATGAAGTAAATAACGTTAATGATAACAGTACTATAAGTAATGATACTACTATTATTACACTACATTACTACTGATGATGATAATGGTGATGGTGATGCTGATGATGATGATGATGATGATAGTGATGGTTATGGTGATGATGATGGTGGTGAAGATGATGATGGTGATGATGATATTGATGCCGATGATGACGATCGTAATAATATTGGTAATAATAACAATTATCATTATTATCATTCCCTATTATGATACTACCACAACTACAACTAATACAACTGCTACTACTAGTAATGCTAATAATAACGATAACCATAGCGACCAAACTGAAATTAACATCAAAATATGTTAATATCTTCCATAGTGACGGCCAGATCCAAAGAGGAAACCATACCACAATGTACAGGATGAGGAAATATGCATCGAAATACCGAAACTGATACCTCCTTTCTACGCATTTCTTTTGTCATGCTGATTACATTAGTCTGCCCTAAAAAGATACTCGTTTTCTGCTGCGTAAGAATGTCTACCTATCTGTTTTTTGTTTCTTTATTATCATTATAATTTATTTGGTTATCGCTATTATTGTTATTATCTTTAGCATAATTGTTATCGTCGTCAATATTGTTATTATTATAAGAGTTATTATTATTATCATTTTTATTATTGTTATTATTATTAGTAGTAGTATCATTACTAATGTTATTATCATTATTATTAGTAGTATCATTATTATTTTTATTATTATTACTACTAATACTACTGCTACTAAAATCATTATTTATTTATTATTATTATTATCATTATTACCATTAGTAATATTCCTATCTTATCTTTATCATAAATCCTCCTTTCCCTTCTTTTCGACTTTTTATAGGTGCATAAAAGAGAGAGAAAGATTAAAAAGGAGGAAGAAAAGAATGAGAAGACGAAACAGAATATTGAGAATAATTAAGAGAAGAAATAAGAAACGGAAACTAAGGGGGAAATGAAAAAGAAAAAGAAAGAAAATTAAATAAAAATAAGTTATAGGAAAAACACAGCATAGAAGATATAAGAAGAAACAAGAAGGAAAGTTAAAGAGACGTGAACTAAGGGGACAATACCAAAGGGAAAGAGAACGAAAGAAAGAAAAAAATACTAAGTAAAGGAAACTACACGAAAATAGAAGAAAATGAAGAAGAAAGAGAGAAAAATGGAAGCAAAACAGAGAAAAAAATAATGAAGGAAACAAAAAAAGTGACACAAAACAGAACAAAATAATAACAAAAGCAAAAATAAAAAACGATAAAATAAAACATAAAACAACGCACAACAGAAAAAACCTGCAATCTTCCTGACCTTTTGGAAGAGTTTCACGAGGACATTCGTCGTGTCCAGTCGACCTCCCGGCTCCTGGTGCTGCTCGAGAAGGTTGATAAACTCCTTGCAGAAAGCGTATGTGACCTGCAAAGCAAATTAGGGAACCGATTATAAGGAGTTGCAAAAATGGAAGTGATGGTATTGGTGGAGAGAGAGAGAAAGGGAATGGGAGAGAGAGAGAGAGAGAGATAGACAGACAGAGAGAGAGAGAGAGAGAGAGAGAGAGAGAGAGAGAGAGAGAGAGAGAGAGAGAGAGAGTGTGTGTGTGTGTGTGTGAGAGAGAGAGAGAGAGAGAGATACGAGAGGGTGGAGAGAGAGGGGAGTGTGTGTGAGAGAGAGAGAGAGCGAGACAGACAGACAGACAGAGAGACAGAGAGAGAGAAAGGAAGTGGGAGGGAGGGAGAGAAAGAGAGAGTATGCGCGTGTGTGTGTGTGTGAATGTATGAGAGAGGAGTGAATGAGAGAGAGTGATTATCATTATATCTATCTATTTTTTCTATTTTTACCTATCCCTCTTTCTACCTACCCATTTGTCAATCTCTCGCTATATTAGATTTGAAAGGTATCATAATAATGAAAGAGAAGAAGACTGTAAAAAGACATTACATTTTTACATTATTTTCCGAAGGCAGCGATGTGGCAACCTGATATCTTTTTTGAAAAGGTCAGCGCTATCAGTGTTATAAATAGCCTTCTAATAATGCGCTTTATGTTGTTAGAAAATGTTTGGAGAGGATTCTTAGATCTTCTTTAAATATGAATAACAACGCCTTGTTACAGGGACATTAACTTAGCTTCTCTCTCTCTCTCTCTCTCTCTCTCTCTCTCTCTCTCTCTCTCTCTCTCTCTCTCTCTCTCTCCCTCTCTCTCTCTCTCTCTCTCTCTCTCTCCTCCACAAGTCGACCTCGATACCATAATCCTTGAAGTAGTTTGGAAGGATAGCTGTGTTGTGAAATATACTTGGTACTATTTCACAGTACAGTCCATTGGCCCCGTCCTCATTAGTGGCTGTGGTCGACAATGAACACTGGTGTCTTACCTTTATTTTCCATGGTGTATTAAATCTTACATTTACTAATAACATATTTCTGTACCTAGTTCCCTGACACTAGTGTGGGCAGTCGGTATTGCTCCTTTTTCCCGGAAATGGAGTCGTGATAAGCTCCAGCACACACCTTTTTCAGCGAAGCTGCCATTTCTGTCGTTTCCTCACTGTTAGCGGCTGCGCAAGGCATGAATAAAAGGTCAAGGCTTGTGGCGCCGCTCCCCTCTGGGGTTGTGTGGACGAGGGACGTGAGCTTGCTTTGGCCTGTTCGTTCTTTTCATTTTAGTGCGCACTTCAGCTCCTGGTTAAGGTTGCTCGATGCGATGGGGTGAAAATTTGGATACCGATGAATGGCCGATTTCCCGTTCCCAGGAGCCGATGGCACTCGCGTTTCGGGCGAGTGTCTTCGGCGGCGGTGGTGGACTGCAGTCTCTCTCTCACTCTCTCTCTCTCTCTCTCTCTCCCTCTCTCTCTCTCTCTCTCTCACTCTCTCTCTCTCTCTCTCTCTCTCTCTCTCTCTCTCTCTCTCTCTCTCTCTCCGTCTTGCACCTCATGGCACGGCTGGGGTCAAGCGACGACCCACAGGCACAGTATTGCTGGGGCTTGTGGGTCGTCGAGTGACCAGCCATATCTCAGGGCTATGGCATTTTCCAATTTCTGTTCTGGCTTAAAGAGAAATAGAAAAAAAATGTTTTTGATGATAGCGTGGCTAGACAGTTGCGGCAACGACTTTTAGTGTTATTTTCTTATTTTTCTTCTTTTTTTTCTCTGCTAGTTACGAGAGTTTCTTTCCGTTCCGTTGTCGGTTTGGCCTCCCTTGTATTTGTGATTTCGTTTCTTATTCGTTTTTGTTCTCTCATGCCTGGCTGTGCGTGTAGGCCTACGATACACTGGGTCAGGCTGGCTATGAGCTTAATAGAATTTTGAAATTCGGGGTTTAGAATTGTACTTGGCTTCGCCACACCCCTAGTGAAAGCGAGGAGTTCGAGTATGAATTTTTCTCTAGCCGTGAGATTTCGCCTATCCGATAGTGCTGGGATTTTTTTTTTTTTTTTTCCTTGGTGTTCCAACACGGTGTTCGATATTTGGCGCAGTCCGCATCAGGAAGTTCCATTTGTGAACTCCGTGTACACCGAGTGCAGTTCCATTTCCGCGCTTTGTACTCACATAACCACCCGTTCCCTCGTTTCCTCTCGTGTTTTCTGGCCTGCGTTGTTCCCAGGACTGCCCCCAGATGTGTCTCTCCGCTCGCCCTCATGTTCAGGTCTGTTCTTCTGGCCCGGTCGGGAAGGTCTGGTTTTCCAGTGAATACAGATTTCGTTGCATTGCAGTCCTATCCATATGGAATTCCCATGTGTTCCCATGGCATCCGATCACTTTCGTAAGTCCATTATTTTACCGGTTCCTGAGAGGTTCTCGGCCTATGCAACTTGTTTTACTTTCGCTGTGTTGTTGTTTACGTGGTCTTGCAGCCGAGGGAGACCGACTGCATACGTCGCCATTGCAACGGGGTCGCCTCGCGTTGTTCCCTCGGCTGACGCGAGCTCTTCTCAACTATTTTTTCTTTGTTGCTTATGTATACACCTCTGCCGGTACATTGTCGGTGTTTTTTTATGTATTGTGCAAAGCTTGGACGACTCCGATGTTATGTATTGCGACTTTTGTTTAGCACTATCTGCAGTTTTGGATTTATTGTGTGTTCTCTGACGAATGAGATGAGGTTATATAGGGACGGTTTTCAGGGCGTTTGGATGGGAAAAGGTGCTGTGTCTTCGCTTCTTATTAAGAAATCCAATCCCCTGAAGCAGTTATTTAGTTATTTAGTTACATTATATTTCAGCATTTCGCACATATTGTTAGGGAAGGAAGCAACAGCTATTTATATTTTGCTGTTTTTTTTTTTTTTCTTTCTTTTTTTTTTCGAGCATCTTGGTTTGCTAATACCGTCTCGGGGAAATTTCTTGTATTTCCCGTTGCTATGTTCCTTGTTTTATGATATCATCGCTCTGTTGTGATATCTTTGTATTTTGTATCTTCGCCTCTACCATTTCCTCAGGCTGTTAATTTCTCTGTTGATATGTTGATCATACTCTGAAGGTTGTATGACGTTTCAGTATTTGTGTGTATTACATGTACAGCATCGGGCTACCGTGGTCATTTTTCTATCTCTCTCTATCTATTTATCTATCTATCTATCTATCTATCTATCTATCTATCTATCTATCTATCTATATATATATATATATATATATATATATATATATATATATATATATATATATATACTTTTTCCTCTCTCTCTCTCTCTCTCTCTCTCTCTCTCTCTCTCTCTCTCTCTCTCTCTCTCTCTCTCTCTCTCTCTCTCTCTCTCTCTCTCTCTCTCACACTCTCTCTCTCTCTCTCTCTTTCTCACTCTCTCTCTCTTTCCGTCTTTCGTTCTTTCTCTCTCTCTTTCCTTCTTTCGTTCTATCTCTCTCTTTCTTCCTCTCCCTCTCCCTGTCTCTTTCTCTCTCTCTCTCTCTCTCTCTCTCTCTCTCTCTCTCTCTCTCTCTCTCTCTCTCTCTCTCTCTCTCTCTCACACACACACACACACACACACACACACACACACACACACACACACACACACATACACACACTCTCCTTCTCCCTCTCTCTCACACACTCTCCCTTTCCCGCTTTCTCCCTCCCCCCCTCTCTCTCTCTCTCCCTATCTCTCCCCCGCCTTTTCTCTCTCTCTCTCTCTCTCTCTCTCTCTCTCTCTCTCTCTCTCTCTCTCTCTCACTCTCTCTCTCTCTCTCTCTCTCTCTATCTATCTATCTATCTATCTGTCTATCTATCTATTTCTCTCTCTCTTTTACACACACGCACACATGTGCACACACAAACAAATAAATCCATCTACACCCCCACCCCCAACTTATAGAAGTTAATCAACATAACCAGAAAATAAATATCACAAGAAAATCCTGACGGTAAGTCTCTTCTTGCAAGCCTTGATCAGAACCAGAAAGAATGCATTGAAATCAGAAAGAAAAATATAAAGCTATTGTTTCTCTTCTGTACGATTATATTTTCTAATGGAAAAACTTCCTCCTGAAGTGGTGTTCGATGTACCATAAGGACTCGGAATCCAAGATGATGAGTTTTCTTCTCTGTTTCAAAAGAACGAATTCGTTGGTTTTCACTTTATTAGCTTCTCGGAAATCCCCAGTCCTCGCTCTTTTTACTAATGGGATTCCTTACTAATTACGTTAACTCGCAATATCTTTCTTAATGTGGAATAAACCTTTCTTTTCTCTTCCATTTTAGTCCGTTTTTTTTTCTCTCTCTCTTTCTCATCAAAATACACGTCTGCAGAATCTGGCTAAGTGCTTCTTATCTCTTTCCTTCCAGGAAGAGATTTCAGGGTTAATAACTTTTTTTTTATTATTCCTCCAGATATGTCTCTGTGTGCCTGTCAGTCTATCCATCTAGCTATGTATATATCTATCTGTCTATGTATATATCTTAACACACACACACACACGCACACACACGCACACATATACACACACACACACACACATACACAAGTGCACATACATACACACAAT
>NC_091591.1:3428466-3433466 GCF_042767895.1 Penaeus vannamei | reverse complement strand
CGATTTCTTGTATGTGGAAGATCGACGACCAAAGACTTCTTTTAAATGGAAGTTCGACGAAGATGAACTTATAAGTGGGAGCTCGATGTCGAAAGACTTAAAAGTGGAAATTTGGCGACGAAAGACTTCTTATAAGTGGGAGTTCGATGACGAAAAAAGTCATAAAAGTAGAGGATCAAAGACGAAAACATTATATATAAGATGAAGTTCAACGATAAAAAGTTCAGAAAATTGGAAGACCCTCGAGGAAAAAAAAAAAACATTTACGTGGGAGTCAAACGAAAAAAAAAATCCCATAAGTGAGAGTTCGACGAAGCGAAAAAAAAACTTCCTCTAATACTTGACGCAAAAAAATGCTAAAGTTTGGTCCCACAGCAACCGTTATCGAGACGCGTTTTACTAAGCAATCAGAAACCGGTTACCCCTTAAGTGGACAGGAAACAAAGTGGACCAAACGGCGTGAACAATTTCGCCCGATTTATTCTCCGTATCCGAATGCCTCTCAATCTGTTACACATTCCTTAATATCCTTTTATCCGACATTTCTACGAGGAGATTCTGAGTGAATCAAGTGTAATAGAAATGAAATCGACTTCATGGATCAAGAAAGAGAGAGATGGAGAGGGAGGGAGGGAGGGAGGGAGGGAGGGAGGGAGGGAGGGAGGGAGGAGGGAGAGAGAGAGAGAGAGAGAGAGAGGAGAGAGAGAGAGAGAGAGAGAGAGAGAGAGAGAGAGAGAGAGAGAGAGAGAGAGGGAGGGAGGGGGGAGAGAGAGAAAGAGACATGGACAGAGGCAGAGACACACAGACAGAAAGAAAGAGAGAGAAAGAGACCGATACAGAGACAAAAAGAAAGAAAAAAAACTCAAGATGGGATTAAAGGTGAAGGTTGTCGGGCGAATTCCCTCAAGAGAAGTGAACTGATGCAAAACAAGAGCAAATTCCTTTAACAGACGTGAACGAGAGAAAGATTCCTCAAAACTTCTTGAGGAAACTGTCTTTCTTGCTGAATGGGGAAGACGCTTCAGAAAACTTCATTCATGGGGAGTTTGTTATTGTTTTTGTTTTTGTTTGTTTGTTTTTTCGTCGCGGTTCTATTATCTTCTTTCGTTTATTTTTTTGTCTTGTTTTGTTTTCTTTTACAATTTTCTTTTTTTTTCTTTCTTCCTTTCGCTTGATTTTGGAAGAAATTCCCGGTATCTTATTAAACAAAGAAAATTTTGAATACATATATTTCATTACAACGGTTTCAATCTGGGTCGGAGACTTCAATTAATAATAATAATAATAATAATAATAATAATAATAATAATAATAATGATAATGATAATAATAATAATAATAATAATAATAATAATAATAATAATAATAATAATAATAATAATGATAACAATAGTAACAATTATCATAAGAAGAAAAAGAATAAGAATAAGAATAGTAGTCATAGCAATAATAACAGTAATAGTAATAATAAAATAACAATAATATTAATAATAATTATAATGACAATAATAATGATTATAATAAAAAGAATAATAACAATAATAAGAATAATGATAATTATAAAATAACAACAACAACAACAATAATAATAATAATAATAATAATAATAATAATAATAATAATAATAATAATAATAATAATAATAATAATAATAATAATAATAATAATAATAAAAATAAAATAATAAAGTAAAGAGAAAAAGAAAAAGAAAACGCAGAAGAACGAAAAAATTATGGCACCTGCAAAAAGACGATCTCGATGAGCGATTCAACATACACGCGTAATCTCATAAGGTAATGAACTGCCTCCGATCCTCCAGATTTCCTTTGTAAACATACGAGGAGAAGAAATTGTCTTCCAGAATTGTCTAGCGAATCTTATATTTTTTATTTTTTTATTTATTTATTTATTTATTTTATTTATTTATTTTTATTTTTTTTTTGACTCGGTGAAACTGGGTGCGAACATCCTCGTATAAAAAGAAAAAGAAGAAGAAGAAAAAAAGTTTTCTTATATTTGAAAAAAAAAAAATCTTTCTCTTTTTTCTTCGAGGAAAGCTTCAACTTAAATACTTCAGCGTGATTCAACAGCCTCTTGTTCGTAAATTGCATTTGCATATTTATTACACTGATTTTGTCCAACTCATGACATTAATTCAAGGGAGTGTTTCCTGGACACGAAAGAAACTCTTCTAAAAAAAAAAAACAACGAGAAACCAGTTGCTTTTTAAGACTTAAGATTGTTCATTTAAGTTTATTTAACTCTTTTTACAGACAACTACGAGTCAAATATGATCTTACGAAGAAGAGTTTACAGAAAGGCCTCGTAAGGTTGAGTCTTCATCTAAAGACAGAGAGAAGAAGAATTATTTCCAAGAAAAACAGACACATGAAATAACTATAGAGTCAGATCTTAGAGAAGGACAAACTGGCAACTCTGTCTAGGCTCTGGAGGAGTCCGATTCCTCATATGAAAATAAAGATTTATATGATAAGGATAATGTGGTGTAAAGTGATATATAATGTAAAAGTATAAAAGTATAAAGAAAAGCAAAAAGCAGATAAGTAAACATAAACATTAAGTACCAGCTGATTAGAATAGTGCTAAATAAATAAGATAAGGAGAGAAAAAGCGAATCGGAGAACTCCAAAGTCTGGGACGAGTTGCCAATTATTCAATTCCTGAAATAAGACGAAATATAGTATGGCACATTGAAGCCAAGCGTTACAAAGCTGAGAGAAACACCGCATCATATACTGCTTGCCGATGACGTACCAGGCTACATATATATAGAAATTTAAATAGATCAATTTACCTGTATCTGTCACAGCTAAACTTTGCGTTGATCCATCAAGATCTCCAGCTGAAATGATAAAAGAAAATAATGCTATTAAATTAACCCACCTAGATCCCCAGCTGAAAGGGGGGAAAATAGTAATAAAAAGTAAAATAATAATGATAATAATAATTTAGTTAAATTCATATTTAAATTCATAGGTATAAAACATAATACAATGTACCATATCCCATATGCTAATGGCTCCCCGCCTTTCATTTTACCATATATGTGTATATCAGCTCAATGAATATCATTAGGTTTCCGCAGGGAGGGAATGCCCGGAGGGGAATCGTGCTATTTCCCCTTTGAACCAACTCTTTCGGACCGATATCCCTTTGTGGTGGATAACAGGCTTAGAAAAGGTGTGTGTGTGTGGGGGGGGGGGGGTTAGTCTTAATACACAAATGATTCGAATAACATTAGCTTCATTGTTATACATAGCGGATCTTAGGATTTTTTCATTCTTTTTATTACCATTTTTTATAAACCTTATTTGCTTGTAATTTATATGGTTACCCTTTTATGGATTTACCTACATGTAGTCCCCCCCCCCAACTCCCCTCCTCCCGGTTGAAATTTTTCCCTTGGGTGAAATTTCTCTGTGTTAATAACTGCTGGAAGTAAGGTTATATATGCTGTTGCTTCATAACATTACATGCATTTTTTAATACATTTTTTGGTTTATTTTTCTTTCTTTTTTATTTAGAACACACACATGTGTGTGTGTGTGTGTGTGTGTGTGTGTGTGTGTGTGTGTGTGTGTGTGTGTGTGTGTGTGTGTGTGTGTGTGTGTGTGTGTGTGTGTGTGTGTTTGTGCGTATGTGTGTGTGTGTGTGTGTGTTTGTGCGTGTGTATGTGTACATACATATAAACATATATATATATATATATATATATATATATATATATATATATATATATATATATATATATATACACACACACACACACACACACACACACACACACACACACACACACACACACACACACACATATATATATATATATATATATATATATATATATATATATATATATATATATATATATGTATGTATGTATGTATGTATGTGTGTGTGTATGTTTGTGTGTGTGTGTGTATGTGTGTGTGTGTGTGTGTGTGTGTGTGTGTGTGTGTGTGTGTGTGTGTGTGTGTGTGTGTGTGTGTGTGTGTGTGTGTGTGTGTGTGTGTGTCTGTACATATTCATGTATGTAAGTGTACACAAACACACAAACGCGCGCGCTCACACGTTTATATGTATTTATGCCCATGCATACATCCTTATATGTGTGTGTGTGTGTGTGTGTGTGTCTGTATATCTATGAGAGCATGTTTAGATTTTTTTCTTTTTTTTAACACCACACACCGAGGACAAAGTCGGCCCCAACTCACCCAAGAGATTGGTCCTCTGAGTCAGCACTTTCGAATAGACAAGAAGGTCGCCCGGACAGATCTGCATGGGTGGGATGACGACGATGCTGGACCGGCGCTTGTTCCGTGCCAAGTTGCTGTCATTGCACCTGCAACGGGAAAGAATCGGTTGGCGGACGGCTGTTGCGAAGGGGGTGCGGGATGCGGTTTGCTGATGTGTTGGAAGGAGGAGTGGGTGAGGAGGGGAAGGAGGGAGGGTGAGAGGGAGAGGGAGATGGTAGGATGAAGGGAGAGGGAGAAAGTGGGATGGAGGGAGGGAGGGAGAGGGAGAAAGTGGGGTGGAGGGAGGGAGAGGGAGAAAGTGGGGTGGAGGGAGGGAGAGGGAGAAAGTGGGATGGAGGGAAGGAAGGAGGGAGGGAGAGGGAGAAAGTGGGATGGAGGGAAGTAAGGAGGAAGGTATGGAGGGAGATAGATGGATGGAGATAGATGGATTTTATTTTTGATGGCGGGAGAAGGATCGAGTGGGATTTAAGAGAGAAAGAGAGAGGGAAAGAAGGAGGAAGGATGAAAAGGGAGAGAGAGAGAGTGGAAGAAAGAGGTGGGGGATAGAGAGAGAGAGAGAGAGAGAGAGAGAGACTGGCCAACATACATAGACATGGAAAAGAGATAGATAATAATTTATCTAATTGCTTTTCATATATTACCAAATATCTAAAGACATTTCTCAATTATAATTTATCACAAATACCGTTGGAAATGGGAAACAGCTGAGGAAAAGAATACGAA
>NC_091591.1:3403466-3405966 GCF_042767895.1 Penaeus vannamei | reverse complement strand
GAGAGAGAGAGAGAGAGAGAGAGAGAGAGAGAGAGAGAGAGAGAGAGAGAGAGAGAGAGAGAGAGAGAGAGAGAGAGAGAGAGAGAGAGAGGAGGGGGAGGGAGAGAGAGAGAGAGAGAGAGGAGGGGAGAGAGAGAGAGGGAGAGAGAGAGAGAGAGAGAGAGAGAGGAGGGGAGAGAGAGAGAGGGAGAGAGAGAGAGAGAGAGAGAGAGAGAGAGAGAGAGAGAGAGAGAGAGAGATAGAGAGAGAGAGGGGGGAGTAGAGAGAGAGAGAGAGAGAGAGAGAGAGAGAGAGAGAGAGAGAGAGAGAGAGAGAGAGAGAGAGAGAGAGAGAGAGAGAGAGAGAGAGAGAGAGAGAAGAGGAGGAAAGCGATGGATAATTGGAGTCAAGGGATAAAAAGGAAGAAGAGGAGGGGTTCAGGAAGAGAAGGTGAGAATGAAGATCAAAATGGGAAGGGAGATGAGGAGAGAGAGGAGATAGAAAAGAGGGAGGGAGAGGACGATGAGAAGAAGAACGAAGAAGGAAAGAAGGAAGAGATGGAAAAGAATGAGAAGAATAAGAAGACGAAGCGGAAGAAAAGAAAGGGCGGAGAAATCAGTCAAAAATGCACCAACAGATAGCAAAAATTATAAACATTTTTTCTCTCTTTCTTTCCTTTTTAAATGATCGCTGTTTTAGAGAATCCATTGATAAGTATCTATAGACCGGAGGAGGTACTTACAAAACAGATAATGAAAGGGAATTAATTATTCCTTAATAAATAAGTAGGTAAAAGCAAGTAATAACTTAAATCTTCCTCGTAATTACACCATGAGGTTTCTGACAGAAGACGAATAATCATAAGAACATGACAACTTTAATTCATCTTGTATTAATCTCTATTTGAGATCAACATTATTGTGCAAGGTCATTTTTGCAATTAACGATGTAGAATATGCATAAGGTCTTGAAAGCCCCCTTGCAAGCTGCAAATTATTCTGCAATATTTTTTTTTTTCATCTTTGTTTATCTGGGTTTAAACAATATATCTAATAATCGGCAAGGCTAGCTGGATACGGAGGGTAAATATTTGCATATATTGTAATACTGGTTGCAATGTTGAGGACATGAAGTATACATAAATGAATAAGAGGAAAGCAACAAAACACACAAAAAAATAACAAAAGAGAACACAAAATAGAAAGAAAGAAAGAAAAAGAAAAAAAGAAAATAGAAATAAAAGAAACATAATACCGAACTATAAAATACCGTATAAAATATGCATTACATATACACGTTGTCATCTCTTCATATTACTGGATCAGGGTAACAACCACTATTATCTCAAGTTTCAGTCTTATATTAGTTTGTTTTTTCACATGTCTGTGTACTTCGATTTTTTTTATGTTTTGTTTTACCTTGTTTTATCTATAGGCCATATATCTTATATCATAATATTAATAAACCGACTGGAAATTCACTTTTTGAACTGCATAAAAAAATAAAGATTAAAAGACAAAAAATCCAATAAAAAAATTCTACCAACAATGAATAAAATGATAATAGATAAAATGATGATAATAATTTTAAAATAGGCATAAAAAACAATAATAAAAAAGGCTTTGTTACAGACTGTCCGTGTAATCGCTTTTATGACAATATGATAATCGTCAGCATCGCATTATGTCATTTTTCTTGATGTATATCGGCATCAAGTGTGTCGAGAGGTGCCAAGCTGCTAAAAGACAGGTACATAGTTTAAATGACGTAAGGGAACCTCGCGATAATTCACTGAATAACTGATTTAGGAAGTCATATGAACTGTCAGATCGAGGGAGATCTTTGCAATGATATCATTTTCAAAGCAACATTATGCACGCTTCATTTCTCAGTCATATTAAAAGGCTGCACAGCGGATAAAGGTATCAACAGACATATCATATCATAAGAAAGATTTGTAAAGTGTTGCAAAGAAGCTTTGACTATCCTTTTAATCGACATTACTGCAGTAAAAACAAATAAGCAAAAAAAAAAAAAAAAAAAAAAGCAAAAATTCACGAGTGATGAAAAATAAACTTGAAGAAAAATCGTAAAATTATAACCCCAGTTGCAATTGTATTCCACGCTTCCCTACGACTTTTCTCTTTTCGTTTTTTTTTTTTTTTTTTTTTTTTCAGGCGGTTGGAATATTAAGTTCCTCTTACGCTGGTGGGTAGTTTGTGTGCGTGTGGTTGTATAACTTTGTTCCTTGTTAACCCCCACTCTAATCGGTTTGTATTTACTGCAACTCCTTTATTTCATTCTTTCTTTTTTTTTAGACATTTTCATACAACAACTGTGCTACGTCATCATACTACAGTGGGAGAAGATAAATCCATATTTCATATTATATCCATCCGTAAATTGACAAATAAATCTAGCACAGCCTCTATTCATTTTGATATTCCTCTTTTCATCATAAAATGCTCCCTCGTGAAATCTATCCAGGATGTCTACCTAAAATTATCCCCCGATATATCTG
>NC_091591.1:3385966-3388466 GCF_042767895.1 Penaeus vannamei | reverse complement strand
CGATGCGCTTCAAACAGGATCGCATCCCACCTGATCATGATTCAAAGTCTATAGATCAAGGTCGTTATTCCTGTAGACAAGACCCACCCACTACTAACGGCGAATCGCTGAAAGACTTTACTCGGGCGAATAAAGTAGATAGAATGCTCAGTCAGGCATCTGATCCCATATCTGGGGACAAGAGAACGTGATATAATTAAGGAGATCATATTGTCCTCGTTCACTGGCTCATTATGCGTGACTGGGGGAGCGGAATACCAAAGCCTTTTCGAGGAATTTTGGAAAAAGGAGGCAATTAAGGTACGTTTCTTTAATTGCAGGTTTATGATTAAAATACGGCTGTTAGGTTGTTCTTGAAGGTTGTTTGGTGATGATAGTATCTGTATAAGTTCTTTCTAATAATACTGCTACTGTTGATGATTGTCATCATTATCAACATCATCATCATCATCACCATCACCATCATTATCACTATCATCATCACCACCCACCCACCCAGCCATCCATCCATCCATCCCAGCAACACCACCATTATGTTCATCCTCAACCCCACCACCACCCTCATCATCACCATCATGACCACGAAGGAGAAAAAGACACCTTCGATCTTTCTGGTAAAAGGCTGTACCACACGACAACCCTCTCCCCCTTCCTCCCCTCCCTCCCTTTCCCCCTCCCTCCTCCCTCCCTTCCCCCCTCCCCTTTGTATTGCATGCCAGACCACGGGCAGGATATGTTCAAGAAGCGAAGGAACGGCGCGAAAGAACGATTGGGTCGCGAGTTTGTTGATCAATCGGTGTTGCAGAGATCGAGGTGGATAAGGAAGAAAGGCAGAGGGTTGGAGGAAGGGAGGGGGAGAGAGGGGAAGGACAGGAGGAGAGAAGGAGAAATAAAGGAGAGGGAGGAGGTCGGGGAAGAAGAGAGTAGGGGAGATAAGGAAGAGGGTTGGAGGAAGGGAGGGGAAGAGAGGGGAAGGACAGGAGAGAAGGGAGAGGAAGGGGGTCGGGGGGCAGAGGGTTGGAAGAATAGAAAGGGTGGGAGGGGAAGGACAGGAGGAGATAAGGGAGAGGGAAGGGGTCGGAGAAGAAGAGAGTAGGGGAGATAAGCAAGAGGAGCAGAGAGTTGGAGGAAGGGAGGGGAAAGAGGGGAAGGACAGGAGGAGAGAAGGGGAGATAAGGGAGGGGGAGGGGGAGGAAAAGAAGAGAGTAGGTGAGAAAAGGGAGAGGGAGAGAGGGGAGGACAAGAAGAGAGTAGGAGAGATGGAGGGGGATAAGGACACTGGGGAAAGGGTTAGATGAAAGGAGAAGGAGAGGGGAGCAAGAAGAGAGTAAGAGAGATGGAGGGGGATAAGGACACGGGGAGGAAAGGGTTAGAGGAAGGGAGAAGGAGAGGGAGGACAAGAAGAGAGCCGGGTAGACAAGCGAGAGGAAGAAAGACAAAAAGAGTACAAGAGATCGAGAAGAATAAGGAATGGAGGAAAGGAGACGGGGAGTGGAGAAGAAGAGAATAGGAGAGATAAAAGAGATAAGTAAAGGGGGGTGGATTAGAGTTAAGGATAGGGAGAGGGGAGAAGGAGAGAGCAGGAGAGATGAGGAAAGGGGGAAAGAATTACAGGTAGGGAGTGGAGAGGAAATGACAGATAGGAGAAGATAACGAAGAAATGGAAATGAGAAAAAGCGACAGATCGAGAAGGTGAAAGAAAGGGGAATAGGGTTCGACGTGAAGAAAGGAAGAGTGGAGGAGAAGAGAGTAAAAAGACAGGGGGAAAGAACTGGAAGTAGGGAGAGGGAGAGGAGAGGTAAGGAGGCTAGAGAAAGATAACGAAGGAAGAAGAATGAGAGAGGGGGAGAAATCGAATAGAATGAGGAAGGGGAAGAAGTTTAGAGGGTTGAGAGAGGGAGAGAAGGGGAGATGGAGGAACGGATAAAGGAAGGGGGGAGAGTTAAGGCAGTAGGGAAAGGGTGAAAGGAGGAGACAGGTGTATATATAGACGAGAATATCAGAAGGAGATGAAAGTGGAAGGAGAAAGGTTGGATGTATGAAGACAGAGAGAGTCTCGGGAGGGAAGAAGCGAAGAGGAAAATGAGTAGGTTAAGGAAGAAAAGCGATGAAAACAGGAAGGGGGACAATAGAGGAGAAGAGGAAGAGAGATGGGGGATAAAAGTAACGAGTAACGAGGGTAAGAGGGAAAGAGGGATAGGAAGAAGGGGAAAAGGAAGAATAAAGAGAGAATGGAAATCAGAAGTAGACAAAGAGCTGGGTGGAAAGGGAGATGAGGAAAAGAAAAGGGAAAGGGAGAAGGGGAAAACAGAAAAACAATATTCAGAACAACAATGATAATGAATTATACTAGTACTACAACTACTATTACTACTTCAAATGATACTAACAATAATGGTGATAGTAATAGTAATGGTAATAATGTTAATGGTGATAATCATAATAATAACATAATAACAAAAAACGCCGTAATGAGAACAACTACATTAACAATAGTAAT
>NC_091591.1:3344986-3347486 GCF_042767895.1 Penaeus vannamei | reverse complement strand
ATCAGACATGGTCAAACAGCTGATCGTGACCAGCTGCGGATTCTCTCAATATCAATTTGCGTTAAGGTTAGGGAAAGACATTTTCGGTTAAGGTATATATATATATATATATATATATATATATATATATATATATATATATATATATATATATATATATATATATATACATAATACATACATATATATATATATATATATATATATATATATATATGTATATATATATAATACATACATACATATATACATATATATATATATATATATATATATATATATATATATATATATATATATATATATATATATATATATATATATATATATATATATATATATACATATATATATATATATATATACATATATATAAATATATATATATATATTTGTATATATATATATATATGTATGTATGTATGTATATATATATATATATATATATATTCATATATATATGTATATATATATATATGTATATATATATATATATATATATATATATATACATACATACATACATACATACATACATATATATATATATATATATATATATATATATATATATATATATATATGTATATATATATATATATATATCGGACATGTGAACCAATTTGACTTTGTTCATATGTTTGGTATTCTCTCTCTCTCTCTCTCTCTCTCTCTCTCTCTCTCTCTCTCTCTCTCTCTCTCTCTCTCTCTGGTCTAATGTTATCGCGTGCTTAATATGGTCATCTATAAAGGTAGACAGCAAAAGATTTCCTATTTTCAGAACGGTCGGCCGAGTCCAAAAGAACGGCCATAATTTCAATGCTTCGCCTTGATATAAAAATCTCTTATAATTGTCAAATGCTCCATCGACTGCAATTTTCCTGACATAAAAGCAAACCTTTGCCTTTGTACTGGAATCACTTTTCTAGGCTTGTCATCTACGACTCGTTAAAAAAAGAGTAAATGTTTCGTACTTCCTCAATAGTTTTCACATTTTAAGATATTTCCTTTCGCTTTTACATTCCTTTTTCCTTTTAGAGTTGTAAAGCTTTTCTGTAGCAATTCAAACAATTTACCTCTTTAAATTAGCCTAATTGAAGATCTAGGTGCCTTGTTATTCATTCGTTTCATTATTGTTTTGTCTGGTTTTATCTTAGTTTCCGATAGGATCCACTACAGTTTTTTTCTATCTATATTCATCCTTTTATTTGTGTCTTTGGAGAACCACTTTGGTCACGACCATTCAAAATAGGAATCATAATTAAGGTACTAATCAATTCTTAACATAAATCAGACTTGCGCAAGATATATCGAAGTCACCCACACTATGAAGTACGTTTTCTGTATTTCCTTCTCTGACAAAGCCAAAGAAAACGGACGAAGCCTAAATTCCTTAGTCGATATTACGGGCGTAAACCATCTTTCCATATGGCGTAAACACACACATCGTCCCTGTTGTTATAGAAAACTAACGCCTTTCGAGTAAGAGCATATATTAGATGATATGAATATAGTGGGTTGGTAAAGTTAGAGATGCCATCCGTAATTTCCCCATAACTCATCAAGGCCTTTGATGTGTATCGACTGTAATATGATAGAGAAACCGGACTCCACGGATCATTGGCAAACAAGTGTTCCGTTCTCAGAAATTGCGCCTTTATTGCTTTACGACTGCTATCCCCTCTTACGTACGCATAAGAACAATATCTCAAAGGAAATGGAAGTAATACAGATATTGCTGTAAACATAGAGGGAGCGATAGGTAAAAAAATGAATAGACAGGTATCCCCTACTACCCCTACTCACAAACACCTAAGCTTTTGTAAAAGAAAAATAATACCTTATACCTTTCTGGATATTTCATCACGTTCCATCGAATTATAGAAGTGTGATTTCAAGTAAATGGATATTATAAAGAGTAATTTCACCTGAGGTATTAATTTACAAGTCTCTGTCTATAGCAAGGGGATACAAAATAACACAGGCTATAGAAGAAATTGAATTAAGAGTCTTAACCTCACTTCAAATTAGTCAAAGTTTGGCAGATTTTGAGGGGAAAGTTTTTAATCACTTTCGTCTTTGTAAAGGAAGTATTTCCCGGTAATTTAGATAGGATAATCAAGTTGTTTTATCCGGGGATGAACATTAACACAGCTATGTTGGTCCTCTGATACATCGCTGGTACAGTGCAACGATATAGATTAACACAGTAAACGCAGGTGTTTATGCCTGTGAGATCATAAAATAAGAAATACATTTGACTGATTACATCGTATCTCCCCTTTACCCTGCCCTCCCCCAACCATAAAAAAGAAAAGAAAATAAGAAAAAAAAGTGAAATTCGACGTGACCGCATGCCAATTTCCAAGCCTGGACTTCAATATCCTCCGATAGAAAGTGATTCAGTGTGTTTTGTCTATCCTATTTATTGACTGTGCGTGGAAACAGCAGTGAGAAAGAGAGAGAGAGAGAGAGAGAGAGGAGAGAGAGAGAGAGAGAG